>NC_057399.1:15121938-15284138 GCF_019320065.1 Cervus canadensis
ACAGGCAGTGGTCAATCAGTGGTTGTTCAGTCACCCAGTTGCGTCCACCTCTTCGTGATCCCATGACTGCAGGACGCCAGGTCTCCCTGTCCCTCACCATCTCCCGAAGTTTGCCCAAGTTCATGTCCATTGCATTGGTGATGCCATCCAGCCATCTCATCCTCTGATGCCCTCTTCCCCTTCTGTCCTCAATCTTTCCCAGAAGCAGGGACTTTTCCAATGAGTAGGCTGTTCACATCAGATGACCAAAATACTGGAGCTTTAGCTTTAGTATCAGTCCTTCCAATGAGTATTCAGGATTGATTTCCCTTAAGATTGACTGGTTTGATGTCCTTATTGTCCAAGGGAATTTTAGGAATTTTCTCCAGCACCACAGTTCAAAGGCATCAATTCTTTGGTGCTCTGCCTTCTTTATGGTCCAACTCTCACAACCGTATGGGACCACTGGGAAGACCATAGCCTTGACTACACAGACCTTGGTTGGCAGAGAAATGTCTTTGCTTTTCAACACACAGTCTAGGTTTGTCATAGCTTTCCTGCCGAGAAGCAAACTTCTGATTTCATGGCTGCAGTCACACTCCGCAGTGAGTTTAGAGCCCAAGAAGAGGAAATCTGTCACTACTTCCACATTTTCCCCTTCTATTTGCAATGAAGTAATAGGGCCAGATGTCATGGTCTTAAATTTTTTAATATTTAGTTTTAAGCTGGCTCTTTCAGTCTCCTCCTTCACCCTCATCAAAAGGCTGTTTAGTTCCTTTTTGCTTTCTGCCATTGGAATGGTATCATCCACATATCTGAGGATGTTGATATTTCCCCTGCCTATCTTGATTCAAGCTTGTAACCCATCCAGCCTGGCATTTCTCAAGATTTGCTCAGCGTATAGGTTAAACAAACAGGGTGACAGCAGACAGCCCTGTCATACTCCTTTCTCAATCTTGATCCAATCAGTTGTTCCATACAGGGTTCTATTGCTTCTTGACCTGCACACAGGTTTCTCAGAAGACAGGTGTTTCCATCTCTTTAGGAGCTTTCCACAGTTTGTTATGATCCACACAATCAAGGCTTTAGTGTAGCTGATGAAACAGAGACAGATGTTTTTCTGGAATTCCCTTGTTTTCTCTATGATCCAGTGAATGTGGACAATTTAATCTCTGGTTCCTCTGCCTTTTCTAAACCCAGCTTGGAACCAGTGGTAAAAAGAATCAGTCTAGTCATGCTATTGCCTATAGGTAAATGTCCTAGTTGTGGTATATGTTAAATGAGATTGTACAAGCAAAGGATTGCCTGTTGTGTCTGACACAGACCAAGCACTCAATAAATATGAACTATTACCACTGAAAGTGAGTGAAAGTGAAAGTTGCTCAGTTGTGTCCTACTCTCTGCGACCCCATGGAATTCTCCAGGCCAGAATACTGGAATAGGTAGCCTTTCCCTTCTCCAGTGGATCTTCCCAACCCAGGGACCACACCCAGGTCCCCTGCATTGCAGGCGGATTCCTTACCAGCTGAGCCACTAGGGAAGCCCAATTACCATTCAGTTCAGTTCAGTCCAGTCGCTCAGTCGTGTCTGACTCTTTGCGACCTCATGAATCGCAGCACGCCAGGCCTCCCTGTCCATTACCAACTCCCGGAGTTTACTCAAACTCACGTCCATCGAGTTGGTGATGCCATCCAGCCATCTCATCCTCTGTCGTCCCCTTCTCCTCCTGCCCCTAATCCCACCCAGCATCAGGGTCTTTTCCAATGAGTCAACTCTTCGCATGAGGTGGCCAAAGTATTGGCGTTTCAGCTTCAGCATCAGTCCTTCCAATGAACACCCAGGACTGATCTCCTTTAGGATGGACTGGTTGGATCTCCTTGCAGTCCAAGGAACTCTCAAGAGTCTTCTCCAACACCACAGTTCAAAAGCATCAATTCTTTGGCGCTCAGCTTTCTTCACAGTCCAATTACCATTAGATGAGATCAAATAAAAGCAAGATGTAAATAAATACAGAAGGATGAGGTCAATATGAGAGCCTCCAAACATATGATTAATGTTCTTATCTTACTTTTATTAACTGGTAGATACATGGAACAATGGCGTTATATTGGCCCAGAGAACAAAAGTCAGGTCAACAATGCCCAGAAATGATAAGTGAGCTCTTCCCATTTCACACAGAAATTAAGACACACAGCCAGAAGAATTCAGGTTTCCTAATTCTCATTGTACTACATCAAAATACCTCTATAATTTCTATAATTTCCAAAATATTTTGACATGCATTATCATTTTCAATGATAATGAATACACAAAAGGATGCTTTAGCTTCCAGCGGGGGTGGGGGTGGGGGGACAGAACGGCAACATAGCTGGATTTCAAATCCACTTTAGGGTAACCAAAATTTAAAGAATATTGTTTTAAATGCCACAGTTCAAAAACTGGGCAAGTTCAACACATATCAATGCAAATATGTTAGATGCAGTGTGGATCGTTTCCATGGTAATTTCCGTATGATGGATAGATGGATAGATTAAATTTTTGTTTTGAGCTTCTGAAAACAAAAATACTACATAAAGCAAAAACTGCTTGAAATTATATCTCACAAAAGAATCTTTTCCTGGTAATACTGAAGACACAGCAAAACTATATCTCAAAAAAGAGCTTTCTATAACTGTGGATTCATCAATTAAAACTTTTGACTTAGGGGAAGGAACAAGATGGTGGGGGAGTAGGTGGACATGGAGTACATCGCTCTCCACGGATACATCCGGAATACACCTTCAGACACAGAAGTGCATGCAGAACACCAGCTGAGAGCAGACAGGAGTACCCAACCAGCAGAAAAGAAAATATAAAACCACGCAAAACTCAGTAGGACAACGGAACTAGGGGGGAAACAGGAGTGTTAGTAGAACTGGACTTGCCCTCAGCAGGTGGGGGAAATGAAGCAGGGGTCCGATCCCCACAGCGGGGCAACTGTCTGAGTCAGAGGAGAAAGATTTAAGGCTGAGAGTGAAACAGCTGATCTGTGGCAGCCTAAATGGAATGAGAATCAGACAGTCCTTGCCGCAGCCACATATACCCCAGACAGGGACACAGACCCCCTGGAAGGCACAGTGGCTGGGAGCTGGAGTTTGGGGATTGTGGAGCAATCCCCAGGCAAGGGCTCCTGTTGACTGCAGAGAGACAGATCGGGGGGGTGGGGGCGGGGTGAGGGAGAAGACTGTGGTGGGAAGATACCTGTGGAGGAAAGCTGGGCAGCCACGGAAGAGGGGCAATGCTGCTGAGTCACATGCAAGGGGTGGAGACATCATCATAGCCTCTCTCCCCCCACACACGCCAGCATTCACAGCTGAACAAGAGAGAGGCTGGCCCATCAAACGCCTGATGCACTGAACTACAGAATAGGACCCCACCCAGCGTGCTCCTTTAAGAGACTGATGTGCCAAATTACAGAGTAGGACCCCAGCCCCGGAGGCCCCTCTATGTGCCTGATGCACCCAACAACAGAGAAGGACCCCAGGCACGGGAGCCCTCTAAGTGCCTGAACGGGCAGAGCTACAGAGAAACACTGACCAAAGAGGCCTTCTGATTGCCAGCTAGAAGAGCTCAAAAACAGACTCTCATAGGGCCGTAAGTCCTGTGGTGGAGGCAGTCCGTGTCCCTGCACAATTGGCGCCGCCAGGGTCCCCGCAAGCCAAGCAGCTGCGCCACCTTCACACTCAACTCTCACTGGGGCAGAGCTGCCACAGGCAAAAAAAGTCTTCTATCTATTCACACAGGGTCGCTTCAGTTGTGTCCGAATCTTTGCAGCCTTGTAGACTGTGGCCTGTCAGGCTTCTCTGTCAGGGAGGGGGGCTCTCCAGACAAGAACACTGGAGCGTATTGGCCAATACTGGCCGCCATTCCCTCCTAGAGCACTATATTTCCTGCTGCCCTAGCCACCAAACCCCCCTGAGTACCTAGTGCTGCCAGAACCCCTGAAACCCAGGCAGCTGCACCACCTCCATACCTGGCCCTCACCGGGGCAAACCCAGGTCCTCCAGGGCAGCCTCAGGAGCAAACCCCAGTGGCCGACCCACATGGAGAGGTGGGAATAAAACAACAACTGAAACCCAGGGGCAGTGTGGCTAAGGAAGGAGACCCCAAACCTTCCCACCAGCTGCACAAGCTGCAGATTAAATCCACACGATCAACTGGGCAGACTCTGTGTCTATGGAATCTACAAAAGGCCCCTGAGAGCTCCCACAAGAGGAAACGCACTAGCTCTGACAGCTGTGGACATTGGAGGCAAGAACACACAGGAGCAGGACCAGACTAGAATCTGAGCTGCCCCCACAGCAGGTCCAGAGACCAGCACAGTGTTGGAGGGCATCCTAGGGAGGGGAAGTGGACTGTGACTCCCAGCAAGGGAAAGGACTCTGACAGCAGGGACTCAAGAAAAACATTATTCTTATTTTTTGACTTGTTCTGTAGATTCTTTTGGATTTTTTCCTTTTCTCCCCCCTCTGTTGTAGCTGTCGATTTTACTGGCACAATGAAATCTAATTAAGCTTTTGAACTTTTTTTTTCTTTTTTTCTCAGTCACATTATTTATTATTATTATAAACCTCTGCCTCTACGTTGGGCTTTTGCAGTTCTGTGGAGTTTTCCTTTTTTTTTTCTTTTCATTTTTAAACCTATTATTATTTTTTCTACATTTATTCCTTTGTTTGCTTTTCCTACTGTTCTTTTCCCCTTGCAGTTAATCCATAATGTACATAAATCTTTATCTACCTCTACTTAACTTTGCATATCTACTCTTTCTTTCTTTTCTTTCTTTCCTTTCCTCTCAACATATTTTAGTTTTATTTTCATTGCTTTATTCCCCAATTGGCACCTTGCTTTAGTTTTGTTTTCCAGTTTGTGCTTTAGCTAGTTTTGTTCTTAACTGGTAGATATAAGTTTTTATTTTCTTTGTTCAACAGGCCAATCTATTGTACTTTATTTTTGCTGGACTATTTTCACTTTGCTCATGGGTGTACATGTATATGTGTTTATTCCATAATTTTAATTATTATTTGCCTGATTTTATAACCACCATTTGTCTGGGGTTCCTCTTTGGTTTTTCATTTTTGGATATTTTAATCTCACTTAGTGCCATAATAAACCACTTGTGGAATCTTCGTTCCTGACCAGAGATCAAGCCCTGAGCCTTTGGAGTGGGAGCACTGACTCCAAGACCCTAGACTACCAGAGAACTAACCCTAGGGAGTATCAAACAGTGAGAACTCACACAAAGGAAACCACTGGCATACAAGACCCAGCATCACCCAACCACCAGTAGCACCCTGTGCAGGACGCCTCATCTAAACAACAAGCAAAACAAAAATACAAACCCAATCATCAGCAGACAGGATTCCAACCTCATTCAGCCTTGCCCATCAGAGGAAAAATAAACAAGCAAAGAAACAAAAACTCAGCACAAATCTCATCCTATACAAAGCTTACACAAACCACTGGACCAACCTTAGGAGGGCAGAAACCAAAAGGAAGAAAGAATTTAGCCTTGAAGACTGGGAAAAGGAGTCCTCAAACACAATAAGTTAAAAACAAAACAAAACAGTGAAAATGCAGAGAAATACTGCACAAACGAAGGAACAAACTAGAAACAAAGAAGTCCAAATAAATGAAGAGGAAACAGGCAGACTACCTGAAAAAGAAGTCAGAATAATGATAGTAAAGATGACCAAAAACCTTGAAAACAAAATGGAGAAAACCCAAGAATCAGTTAACAAAGGCCTAGAAGAATTAAAGCATAAACATACAGAGACAAACAACACAACTATTGAAATTAAAAATAATCTAGAAGGAATCAATAGCAGTATATCTGTGGTACTGGCATAAAAAGAGAAATATAGACCAATGGAACAAGAGGGAAAGCCCAGAAATAAACCCACGCACCTATGGGTACCTTATTTTTGACAAAGGAGGCAAGAATACACAATGGGGCAAAACAGCCTCTTCAATAAATGGTGCTGGGAAAACTGGACAATTACATGTAAAAGAATGAAATTAGAACACTTCCTAACACATACACAAAAATAACCTCAAAATGAATTAAAGACCTAAATGTAAGACCAAAAACTATAAAACTCTTAGAAGAAAACATAGGGAGAAAACATTCGATGACATAAACCAAAGTAAGATCCTCTATAACCCACCTCCTAGAGTAACAGAAATAAAAACAAAAGTAAAGAAGTGGGACCTGATTAAACTTAAAAACTTTTGCACAGCAAAGGAAACTATAAGCAAGGTGAAAAGACAATCCTCAGAATGGGAGAAAATGCTAGCAAATGAAACAACTGACAAAGGATTAATTTCCAAAATATATAAGTAGCTCATACAACTCAATGTCAGAAAAACAAACAACCCAATCAAAAAGTGGGGAAAAAACCCTAAACAGACCTTTCTCCAAAGACATACAGATGGCTAACAAACACATGAAAAGATGCTCAGTATCTCTCATTATTAGAGAAATGCAAATCAAAACTACAATGGGATATCACCTCACACTGGTCAGAATGGCCATCATCAAAAAGTACAAACAATAAATGCTGGAGAGGGTGTGGAGAAAAGGGAACACTCTTGCACTGTTGGTGGGAATGTAAATTGATACAGCCCCTATGGAAGATGGTATGAAGATTCCTTAAAAAACTAGGAATAAAACCATGATATGACCCAGCAATCCCACTCCTAGGCATATACCCTGAGGAAACCAAAATTGAAAAAGACACATGTGTCCCATTGTTCATTGCAGCACTATTTACAATAGCTAGAACATGGAAGCAACCCAGATGTCCATTGGCAGATGAATGGATAAAGAAATTGTGGTATATATACACAATGGAATATTACTCAGCCATAAAAAGGAACACATTTGAGTTCTGATGAGTTGGATGAACCTAGAATCTATAATACGGAGTGAAGTGAGTCAGAAAGAGAAAGATATATATCTTATTCTAACGCATGCATATAGAATCTAAAAAAAATGGTACTGAGGAATTTATTTGCAGGACAGAATGGAGAAACAGACATAGAGAACAGACTTGTGGACATGGGGAGAGGGGAAGAGAGGGTGAGATGTATGGAAGGAGTAACACGGAAACTTACATTGCCATGTGTGAGGTAGACAGCCAACGGGAATTTGCTATGAGGCTCGGGGGCCTTAGGCTGGGGCTCTGTGTCAAATTGGAGGGGTGGGATGGGGAGGGAGATGGGGGGGGAGGTTCAAAAGGGAGGGGATATATGTATACCTATGGCTGATTCATGTTGAGGTTTGACAGAAATAACAAAATTCTATAAAGCAATTATCCTCCAATTAAAAAATTAAAAAAAAACCTTTCATTTAGTTTTCCCCTTTTATGACATGGAAAATGTAAACCAGAAAATATAATAGTTAAAAGTCTAGACTCTGGAATCTGGAATCTTGGCTCCATCCTCTCTTAGATGTCGGCCCACGGGAAAGTTGCTTAACCTTGATATGCCTCTCTTCCATTTATTAAATGGGTTTATAACAGAACCTACTTCATAACATTGCTGTAAAGGTTGAATGAATTGGTGCATATAAAGGTCCTACAAAAGTGCTTAGCACAGCGTATATCCTCAATAGATGTTAGTTTATTACCGTATTCTTTCCTATCTCTTTTCACTTTTCAATGTGACTTTCAAAAGAATTTTTAAATTTTTGATTTGTCTTAATATTGGGGATGTAGCAAGGGATTTTTAGATTGGGTCCTATACTTAGGAATGTGCTCATCAGCAAGTAACAATACAAAATATCACCTGTGGGACAACAGCAACAACAAAAAAATGGAGGGTTCTTTCCCTCAAATAAGAAACCCAGAATTAAGGGACCACTGGCATAATTCATGGCTAGCTGAGGTCAGAGTCTGAATCTGTGTATCTCTTGATTTGTCCTCAGAGCTGCTTTAGCTTCAGAATTTCAAGGCAGGTAGAGGGTGGAAAAGAGAAGGGTGGCTCCAGTAACATCTGCTCTTTTTATTAGGAAAACAAAAATCCCGGAAATCTCCAACAGTCCTCCACTTGTGTCTCATTGGCCAGAACTCTGCCACTTCCGCTCATAGCTGCAAGGAAGGCTGAGGAAGTTTTTCTTTAGCTGGGCATTCTGCCATCCTGTTCAAAATTGGAATCCTGTTGGCAATGAAGAGAGGAATGGAATAATGTTTGCCACAGGTGCATGGGGGATCTTGCAGCATCTGATAAAAAGAATTCATTAGGTAATGCTCCCTTGAACACTTGAGACTAAAATGTAAGCTGTGTAATGTCTAGATAGTTTCAGCTTCCAGTCAAAGCACATATTTTGCCTTCTCTTTCTTTCTGAATTTATTCCCTCTGTACTTAGTACTCTCATTCTGCCTATAATCAAGATTTAGGAAATGCCGTATATGTGGGTTAATGCGGCCACATTGCCATGGAAGGCAATCACTGCTAGGTTGCTGTGGTACCTCTGCAGGTGTATGTAAAGGTCTCAGGAACAAAAATCTAAAATACTCACTCGCAGTCCCCCACTGCTTTGCTCCAGAATCCAACCTACTCTGTCTCTGCAACATATATAATCAAAAGAGTGCAGGTGCTCAGCCTGATTGAATTGAGCCTGCTTCCCTCCAGACTACAGCAATTCTCAAGCAGGAGAGTAGTACAGTGGATGTGATGGAAGAGACCGCTCCCTAATTATGGAAATTTGTTGGTGGTGGTGGAGGCTATTTTTTGTATTATTTACACTATTCTGTCTGGCGGTAATATTTCTGTCTACTGGTGACAATTACATTGCTCTTGACTGGCGCAGATCAGCAGTTTGTGATAGCTCTGAAAAGCCCGTGTGCAGCACATGTCACTGGCAGACATATTAATGTTGGCGACAAGGAGTGCATGTGATGTAACACGATTAGATGGCGCTAAGATAAAGGACCATCTTGAAGCCCATGAATAACTAAGAAGCAGAAAGGTGACAACTATCAATTATTTATTGTCCTTGTCCAGTATATTATTAACAGCTCCAGGAAAGCACACAGTCTTTCTTCCCTGCTTTCTCTCTCTCATGTTAATACTTGGCTCCTCAGCTTATGGGAGGTTATATCTTAAGGGAGACATTTTGCTCTCACCTATCATTAGAAAATCCAGAGGAAAAAGGGAAATGACCTCAAGACAGACTACATTCAGCTTTTCTGGCTATCAGAAAAGATGCATCACTCTCTGCTCTCCACTGGTGATTCCTCTTATCACCTTCAGGTGCAAAGCCTCCTCTTTACACCTCTTCCCTCAGGTCCAGTGGACTGCTGATTAAATCTCATGTATCTACCTGTAAGTTAGGCCATCGTTTCATAGGGAATTGGTTATACGCTTTTATACTCATTTCACTGCTGAGTCAGAAAGAGACGACTTCAAGAGGGAGGGGACATATGTATACCTCTGGTTGATTCACGTTGATGTTTGGCAGAAACCAACACAATTCTGTAAAGCAATTATCCTTCAATTAAAAAATAAAATTAAAATTAAAAAAAGAAAAAGACTACTTTATATCTTAGTCTATATAAAGTATAGAAAAATTATGAAAAGGTACTAGTTAGGATTTTTTTTGGGAAATGCAATAGGGCAGTCTGTCTCAAAATTATTTTAAACAAAAAGCACAATTATCTCACCTATGCAGACACTCACTTATATAAAGTATGCAGAATCTGTCCACCTCTCTGTTCTGCAATTCTTGGTCTTGGTTCCCCTCGAGGTTCTGGGGTCAAATGAGACTCTGTTCTTTCTCATTTCTGTTCAGCAAGCAAGAGAGAGAAAGCCCCCCCTAAATCAGGGAGAAAAGGGGGCTGCCTCCAGTCTGACTTAGCTCACTGGGGTCATGTGCCACACCAACAGTCCCCAAGGGAATATCATATGCTCATTGGCTTAAGCTTGATCTCTAGGACCAATCATGGCAAAAGGTGTTGAGAATGTATTGAATGATTTATCCAAACCCACCCCTGGAGCTGGAGATAACTTGATGACTCTTGAATGACATGCACTATTAGGGAGTGGATAGTTTACCACATTTTGAGTTCTATGTAAGAGGAAGGGACTTAATCAACTAAGAGCACACAGCAGGTGAGACAAATGTTTATGAAACACTTTGGAGTTCTTCCCATTGAGTAGACATATAAAAAGATAATTTTATTTACATAAAACATGTCTGATTCTAAGAAGTTATTCATTCTAGTGATTTTGTTGAAGATAGAGTTATGGTCCCAAATTTCTATAGCCATGTAATTACTGCATATCTTTTTTATGTTTTACATTTAATGTTAAAGCCTCTACCACACTGGTATTATGTGGATATTTTATATAAAAACAAAGCTAAGAAAATCTTGAGAGGTTATCTGAATCCTGTCCTCACGTAAAACGTCATCTTCATTCTTATATTTTCCAGTTGGTTCATTCACCAAATCTATAAGATGACTAGAGTACAGAAGACACTGTATTAGGACCCATTTTAAAATAGAGCTCAATAAAGAATTAATTCTTCTATTTATTCTTCACTAATAAGCACCTACTATTTACTGTATACTGAGGGAATCATCATGGCCTTTGAAGAGATTACAGTCCTGGGAAGAAGATCTATGAGTAAGACTGATGCCATGGAAAAACACAGAAGATTTACACCAGCCTGGCTACAGAAAGGTGTGTGCCCAGGATCTTCCTGAATGAGATAACTAAACTGAGTCTCAAAGAACTGCTGCTGCTGCTAAGTCACTTCAGTCGTGTCCGACTCTGTGTGACCCCATGGACAGCAGCCCATCAGGCTCCCCCGTCCCTGGGATTCTCCAGGCAAGAACACTGGAGTGGGTTGCCATTTCAAAGAACTAGCCAGGTATAAAAGCAGGAAGAATGGAATATAGAAAGAAGAAATTACTGGAGCTTCATATTATTAAAATGAGATAGAAAAGCAGACACTGAGACCATATGGGAAGACAGGAGCTGAAGTCTCCAGTTGAATGTTATTGTGGCGTAGCCAGTGGCAAGAAGCCACTGAAATAGAAGCTGCTTGGCCTGTCTGGCACTTCAGGTAACCCATTATGACAACTGCGTAGAAGAATGTAAGGGAGAAGTTTATGAAGATTTTTTAAAGGGCACCCACTCTGAGGAAATCAAAATGTAATATTTATTGAACAGCCACAAAATGTGAGACTGTGCTACTTTCACATAATAATCTTTTTAACCCTTATAACAATTTTGAGAGGTAGTTTTTGATAGGTTTTTAAAAGGAGGAAACAGCTCTAGTGAAGGGAATGGAAGGAGGAACACAACTTTCCGAGGATTACAGAGCTAGTAAATGTGATCACTAAGTTGTATACTCTATAGCAGTCAAGAAAGCTGAATCCAATTTAGAAGAATAAAGGTAAAATTAAGATATAAAATGGGTTTTCCAAGATTCTTAGTTCAATTTAATATTTTTCTATATAACATGTGCCTTTAAGCATAATATTGATAGCATGAAAAATGAAAATCAGACATAGAAGTCACAAAGTATTTTCATATTTGTATCCTCATTATAAGTAACCTAGCCCATTCATATTCTAGTTATTCATACTCATATTTTACTATATTTATTAAATACTAATATAATAATAACAAGGACAATATAAAGCACATGGCATGTGTCCTGATGCCTGCTAAGATCATTTTTGCATTTTTCTCCTGTTGATATCAACTATATTAGATAGGCATTATCTTAATCCTCTATTTACAGATAAACATATTCAAGGCAGAAAGGTCCAGTAACTTGTTTGCCAAATATCACACTGGCATCAGTCTCACAGGCGAAATAAAACCTTATTAAAGTGATTTCAAAACTCAGGGTCTTAATGATTTCACCTTACAGCTTCCTGATTCCAAGCATTTTTTTTTAGACTCTGCACTGGATCCAAACTATACTAAGTTTTCTGGTAGTTATAAAGGGTGCATAATTCCCAACTTCTCTTGCCTGAAATATATGATTATCATATGGCAATAATTTCCTAAATAGAACTAAACAGAGTATAATGCAGTACTAAACAATATATGTAGATTCCCACAGCTTTAGGAGTTCAAAGAAGAACAAAATCAAAGTGGAGTGATATGGCCAGGACAAGTTTTGAAGGATGTGAGCCTTGAACTGATTCTTTGAAGAATGGTTAAGACTTCTCTAGATAAGTATACAGAAGGGGGGGAAAGGCATTATGTGATGAGAGGAAAACATCAAGGAAGACAAAGGTTTTGCTATGCAAGGATAATTCCCTGAAAAAAAAAAAAAAGTAGGAAATGTTCAGCAGACAATGAAGAAGTAAATATAGGTGACTAGTTTGGTGATGATCTTTTTGATAGAACATCTAAAGCATGATTCATAAGAGAGAAAAATTGAGAAACTGGATTTCTAAAAGTTAAAAACTTCTGTTCTGTGTAAAACATTGTTAACAGAATAAAAAGACAAGCCACTGATTGGAAGAAAATATTTGCAAACCACATATCTGATGAGGGACTGTGTTCAAAACATACAAAGAACTCTTAAAACTCAACAGTACGAAAACAAGGAATTATTCTCCAAAATTTATAAACAGCTTATGCAGCTCAATATAAAAAAAAATACTGATACACTATTATCAGTTTATTGAAATACAGTATTAAGGAAACTAAAAAAAAAAAAAAAACCCAATCAAAAAAGGGGCAGAAGAGCCAGGTTATTTTATTTTATTTTTTTTAGTTTGTATTACTTGCTCTTTGTTTTTTATGTATCTATTACAGACTTTGGGTTTATGGTTACTATAACGTTCGTGTGTATGTGAGTATATGTATGGGCTTGGGCTTCCCTGCTGGCTCAGATGGTAAAGAATCCACGGGCACTGCAGGAGATGTGGGTTCAATCCCTGGGATGGGAAGATCCCCTGGAGGAGGAAGTGGAAACCCAATCCAGTGTTCTTGCCTGGAGAATTCCATGGACAGAGAAGCCTGACAGGCTACAGTCCATAGGTTCACAAAGAGTCAGACACTACTGAGCATGCACACACACATGCACGCGCACACACACACACACACACACATAGCTATTTGATTTAAGGTGATGGTCACTTAAGTTTGAACACATTCTAAAAGTTCTACATTTTTTACTCCCTGCTTCATGCTTCTGATTTCATATTTTACATCTTTTTTCTGTGTGCATCCCTTAACTTTTCATTGTAGCTATAGTTGATTTTATGTCTTTTATCCTCTAACCTTCCTAGGAGCTTTTTAAGTGATTGAGTCTGCCTTTACCAAGAGTCTATGATGTCTTTTTCTTTCATATTTTTTTTTCTTTCTAGTTATGGCCCTTTTTAAAATTTAAAGAACATCCTTTAACACTTCTTATAAGGCTGATTTAGTGGTAATAAGCTTTTAGTTTTTGCTTATCTAAGAAACTCTTCCTCTCTCCTTTAATTCTGAATGACAGTCCTGCTAGGCAGAGTACCTTTGTTTGTAGGTCTTTTTCTTTCAGCACTTTAAATTCATTAAGGTACTCTTTTCTTGCCTAGAAAATCTCTCCTGAAAAATCAGCTGATAACCTTATTGGAGTTCCCCTGTATGTGACTCAGTGTTTTTTCTCCTTGCTGCCCTTACATTTTTCCTTTTTAACTTTTTAATTGGGATATGACTTGCTATGGATCGCTTTAGATTCATCTTGTTTCAAACTCTGTACTTTCTGGATCAGAATATCTGTTTTCTTCTCTAGGATAAGGAAGTTTTCAGCTATTATTTCATTAAAGAAGTTTTTTGCCACTTTCTCTCTCTTTTCTCCTTCTGGGACCCCTATAATATGACGCTATTAAAAGTATGCCTGATGTTGTTCCACAGGTCCCTAAACTATCCTCATTTTAAAAAAAATTATTTTTCCTTTTTGCTTTTCTGATTAGGTGTTTTCCACTATTCTATCTTCCAGGTCACATATGCTTTCTTCTGTATCATCTAATAAGCTTTTGATTCCTTGCAGTGCATTTTCCTTTCAGATATTATATCCTTCATCTCTGATTAGTTCTCCTTTACAATTTCTAAGTCTTTGTCAAAATTCTCACTGTATTTCTCTGTTTCTCTGACAAATTTGGTGAGAATCTTTATGACATTAACTCTTTATCAGATAAATCAGTTATCTCCATTTCTTCAGGGTTTTTCTGGGGGTTTATCTTTTCTTTAACTTGAAACAAATTCCTCTGTCTTTTCATTTTGTTTGACTTTCTCTAACTGTTTCTATGAATTACTTGAAATAGTTACCTACCCAGGTTTTGAAGATGTGGCATCCCTTGTGTAGGAGCATCCCTAAGAGAGTTGCACGTTTCCAGTGTCTTTGGCAGGAGACTTGGAGCTGGAAGAGATATAGGCCAGGGCTTTTTCTGGGCTGCATCAGAGGCTACATCTTGGCAAGAGGACTGGAACCAGAGCTGGACACTGACCAGGGCTTTTCTTGGGCTTTTCTTAGGGTACACTGGAGGCTGCTGCTTTGGCAGGGGGCTGGAGTTCGAACTGAGCACGGACCGTGACTTTTACCAGAGAACAGCAGAGCCAGTGTGGTTGCTGGGGCGATCTTGGCAGGCCAGATAGATCACCAGATGCTTTTCAATTTGCTGTTTCTGCACTGGGACTCAGGGTGAATGAGTTTGTGTGCAACTCCATTAAGAACTGATTCTCAGTTAACTACTGTCCTCAGGTTGTCCTGGAAGTAAGTTTCACCAGTTTTCAAAGCTAGCTACGGGTGCTCATCTTTCTGGTTCCAGATCCCGGGGTTAAGATTCTCCATCTGGATCTTGAACCCAATGGATATTAACAAATATGAAGCAAGCAGAAGCTAGAAAAAGGCTTGAACATGGGGGGTTATGTTCTTTGCTTGCTTTTCTATTACTATATGGAAAAGCATGGGATAGCCTTCTGGAGGATGAGAGAGGAAGCAGAGAGTAACCTAAGCTTCCCCAAACATATGACTGGGGAACATCATGAGCCCAAACATAAGATTAAGCTTAGCCAAACATACGGCAGAGCCAAATATATGGTGGTACAGAGCCAAGCCCTCTCAACTGAACCCAGCCTTGATTGCCAACCAACAGATTCATGAACAAAGAAATGGTTGTTATTTAAAACCATTATATTTGGGGCTGAACTTGTCAACAGACATAGGTAAAAGATATAGTAATATAGGAATGCCAAAACCCCAAATACTCACTCTCAAACATATTTCTTCTGTGAGTATACCAAAGCAAGAAATGAATGCACTATGTATTTAACTTGTGAATTTGTGACTTTCTTAATAGTGAGTTTAAAAGATTCTAAATTTCTGGGCTGTCCTAACAACCAATTGGACTATTTTGGTATTTCTCTGAATATTAAGAATTGCTATGAGAAATTTGCCATATAGCTCAGGAAACTCAAACTGGGGCTCTGTATCAACCTAAAGCAATAGGATGGGGAGGGAGGTTCAAAAGGGACGGGATATGTGTATACCTATGGCTGATTCATGTTGAGGTTTGACAGAAAACAATAAAATGCTGTAAAGCAATTATCCTTAAAAAAAAAAAAAAAGAAATGTTATGAGAAATAGATCAGATCACTGAATAATTCCTAACAAAACTCCACTTTCTCTAATTAAAAAAGCGCCTTGATGATGATTTATAGAAAAACTAATAGAAATAGTGAGTTTGTAAAGAGACTGTTTTGACTGAGGTTCCTACAAACTATTTTCTCTTGGTTTACAAATACAAAATACAAGTGGGGCTTTATTAAACAAGCTAATTGTCAAGCTAAGTAGTTAATACATGAATTATAAGATTAATAGGTATATCATGTCCCAAGTTTATGAAAATCTTGATTCTAGCTTTTCTATGTCATTCTCAAGACTGTGTTATACTCTAATAAGGCCTATATTGCCAATATGTCTTTCTTAAGAGAAAACAAAAAATCCAAGTTCATGACTATTGCTCACATTATTTTAGAAACTTTTAATAATAAGTCTTAGAATATACACAGCCATGAAAACCATGAAGCACATGTGCTTTGTGTAAGAAGTTTCATAAAAAGGGATTCAGAGGGCAAATTAAATTTTTCTCAGCTTGTAAATACAAGTAAAGGCTCTTACATGGAAAACTGATTTTCCACAATTGACTGACAGGGTCTATAACACTACTAAAATGCTACCAGTTAGCATTAGTGAAATACACCCACTAATGGACTGTAGGTTTTGAAGTAGTGAAGCCTCTGCACTTGGGTTTCTGATGTTTTCACAAGTATGCTAGTAAGGTGAACACGGGCTTTCCTGGTGACTCAGAGGGTAAAGAATCCATGTGCAATGTGGGAGACCGGGGTTCAATCCCTGGGTTGAGAAGATCCCCTGGAGGAGGGCATGGCAACCCACTCTAGTATTCTTGCCTGGAGAATCCGCATGGACAGAAGAGCCTGGTGGGCGACAGTCTGTGGGGTCACAAAGAGTTGGACATGACTGAAGGACTAAGCACAAGAGCCGAAGGCGTAAATTATCCTGCAGTGTGGTTTGTGCAAGCCAGAGATGTCAGCATAGCTCCTGTGTTCTCTCTGTGGAATATTTGGCTCATGCATAATCCTACAGATGTGATGGCTAATGCTGTTGTTGTTTAGTCGCTAAGTCACGTTCAACTCTTTTGTGCCCCCATGGACTGTAGCCTGCCAGACTCCTCTGTCCATCTGATTTCCCAAGCAAGAATACTGGAATGTGTTGCCATCTCCTTCTCTAGCGGATCTTACTGATCTAGGGATTGAACCTGCATCTCCTGCATTGGCAGGTGGATTCTTTAACACTGAGCTACCAGGGAAGCCAAAATATGATGGTCACCATTTATCAATTAAAAAATACTGAATAAACTCTTGTAGAGTTTATTTATAAAGAGGAGGAGAGTCTCTAAAACCTGGTGAAAGAAACAGAGAAGTTCAAAGATACACTTTGGGAAGTGTCAAGAATTTTGGGAGAGATGGGTGGTAACGGGAACATAGGGAGGTGGCATAACTGCACCTGGAGACCAGAACTAACATCATGTCTGGAATGGAGAGCATGAGACCTGTTACGGGAATAGGGACTCTCCAGTCAACATCCCAGAGCATGTCTGAGAGGACTACGTCCAGATTTCCTGGGCTTCTTGTCCCTAAAACCTAGACTTTTTAAGCATTGATAATTCTGTTTTACAGAGATAGCTAGGTGTAAAATAAAGAAGCAAAGAAATAAAGAAGCAAAACATGCTCTTTCAACCAGTAGGACTCCAGCTCTTACATTGCTAATTGTGATGCCTTGGACAAAATAAAACCTTTATGGATAATACCCTAAAGATTTACTGTGAGCATTAAATTAAATAACTTATGTGAAGAATATCAGCAGGATTCTAGTATTTAGGAGACCCTCAACAAATGCACATTTTTCTTTTTTGTTTTTCTTGTCCTGCCTCTGGCATAAAGCAGTCATAGTCTATGACTCCAAGTTAATTGATCTTGTTCTTCACCTTCCGTTTTTCTAAAATGGATGGAATCATTTAGTCAATTTTTAAGATTGGCTCCATGTGTAAATACATGAATTATGAAAGGATATCACAAGTGTTCATAACAACCCTCTGGTTTACATAAATGTGTGTCCAAAGTATAAACATACTCATGATTGTAATTCTAATATAGTGTGTTAACTGGTGTTTAAACTTTAGCAATCATTCATTGGACAGGAACTGCAAACCACTTTTGGAGCTGATGGGATTCAATGAACACATTTTTGCAGAACTTACACATACCATTTTGAGTATTTAATAGGCCTTTCTCCCCCACCTCTACCCAAAGTGCTTTGCCAGTTAATTAATTCTCTATGGGAAAGGTAGATTAAGTATTATTAGCTTCCTGACCATTTCAGCTGGGAGCAACTGAGCTGAGCATTTGCCCCAGTTCCTGAAGAAGGTAATATCAGACCCAGGTTTAGCACACAGGGGTTCCCCAGTCCCTAAGCCTTGATCATTCCACACCTCTCTACCAAAGCCTAAGGTTGTTCTGGTGCCAAATTACTCACAGCATTGCTTTAATTTTTATTATTTAAAGATCCCAGGCATGTGAGGAATGACTAAACATGAGTTCTAAGAGATATAAAAATATGGAAAAGACTCAGGACTTCAGTGAAAAATAAATGTTGCCATTATTCAAGTTTCTATTCTAGATAAAAATACATAGCTAAAATTGAGAGTAATAATGCAGTAGAACTGAAATACTACTATTGAATAATGAAAGAACTGTATACATTGGGGAGCAGTGCCACAGGAAGACACACATTTCTTACTATTTGTGAATACCCATGCCTTCATTATGGACAAATTCTCTTACCAGGTATTGAGCTTATGGTTTAATTTTTATCTGTTCTTCTGATACTTCATGGACTTCAGACTGTATTTTTTAAAAGCTAGTTAGCATCTGTTTGCAGAGGACTGACTTTGGCCAATCTCACATTCATTTGCAGTCACAAGTATAAACTATAGCCCTCCCCTAGGTCTATGTTCATACAGAAGCAGAGAAAGCCTGAGGTACTGGAGAGTTAGCAAACGGATGTGCATGCTCAGCCACTTCAGTCATTTCTGACTCTGCTTCCAGGCTACTCTGACCATGCGATTCTGCAGGCAAGAATGCTGGAGTGGGTTGCCATCATCCTCCAGGGGGTCTTCCCGACCCAGGGATTGAACCGCACGTCTCCTGTGTCTCCTGCACTGCAGGTGGATTCTTCACTGCCGAGTCACTGGGGAAGCCCCTAGAAAATGTACATCCCTCCCAGAAAGTCTCTTTTTTTCCCCCCACTGTTTGCTTTTTCACTCTGGTCAGTGTAAATTATTCATCCTGGATGCATTAGCCTACCTACATAAAGGCCTAAGCTATGAAGGACTTGACTCAGTCTTGAAGCTTATGAAAGCAGCTCCCTGTAGTCAAGATTGAAAGTGAAAGTGAAAGATTGAAAGTGAAAGTGAAAGTCCTGTCCGACTCTTTGCGACCCCATGGACTACACAGTCTATGAAATTCTCCAGGCCAGAATACTGGAGTGGGTAGCCTTTCCTTTCACTAGGGGATCTTCCCAACCCAGGAATTGAACCCAGATCTCCCACACTGCAAGAGGACTCTACCAGCTGAACCACCAGGGAAGCCCCAAAGAGGCTTTAGGAGACAGTAATGGTTTTTCTCTTTCAATTACTCCCTTCCCTTAAAACCTTCTTTTGATCAGAGAATTCCTCTTTTCTTTCACTCATTTTCATGTGGCAGAAGAGTTGACCCCACCATATGAAAAATGGAGATAATTGTGACAGCATTATATTAGCTTATGAATACAACCATGTTTAAAGACTGCTTTCTGCTTTATGGTTGTGTATGAGGCTAGATCTCTCTTTTCTCTTGAGCTAGTTTAAACTGAGTTTCTGTCAATCACAACTGAAAAACTTCTGACAAATATAGTAGCCCATAAACTTTATTTTTCCAATGCCTCTGTTCACTGACACATTTCACCAGGTGTTTGAGAAAAAGCTCCAATATGAAGGAAACATTTTAAAAATTTTAAATGAAAAACAAGAGTAATAAAAGGAAATTTTCTCAAATATTCAGAGTAATAAAAGGAAATACTGTGTCTATAGAACAATAACCACATTGTATGTAAAACAGGGAAGCAGAAATACTAGAACAAGAAGGTGTTCTCATAGATTAAAAATATGCTAAGCAAAACAAATATGTTAATATTATAAGTGTTGGAAAGCAAACTTGAGAAGTCTCTCGGATAGTTGAGCTGGGAATAGAGCTGGGAAAAGTGAGAAACATAACAAATTGGAGAATTAATTTGGGAGTTTTACATTCTCATTAAGAGTAATTACAGAAAGAGACAAAAGGAAAGCTGAAAACTGCCAAATAATATAAGAAAATTTCCCAGAACTGAAAGACATGCATTTCAATCATATAGTCCCACTAAAAGCCCAGAACAATGAAAGGGAAAAGTACCAAAGTATATCATCATGAAATTGCACATCATGGGTAAAGAGAAATCATTAAAATTTTCATATAGGAAAAGGAATTGACTCTCATTATACTTAGCAACAATAGAATCTAGAATGTGATAAAGCTATGGTTTTAAAATTCTAAGGAAAAATTATTTTCAAACTAGAATTCTCTATCAAGCCCTATTGCCAGTCAACATTTTTAGACATGCAAGGAATAATAATAATAATTTCAGTGCATCTTTTACTAGAAATCTCCTGAAGAATATGCTACAAAATATGGAAAAGTTATCTAGATGAAACCCAGGAAATAAGGATTACAACACAGGAGGGTATTAATAATAAAAGGACAGCCCAGAATAAAAGCTGCATTTCTGACTGAAGGAGAAAATGAAAGACTATATTAGAGTAAATTAGAAGGATGTCAAAGGAGGATTCCTGGGAAAAATAGCCAATATATCAATTAATGTTTTGGCACACAGAAATATTAGCACTACAACAGAACTATTGGATTATTTGGAAAACTAACAAATTCATAGAAAACTAAAATGAGTATTTTAGGAAGTTTTTAACTACAAAATATGTACCCTGAAATAAGTCACAGTATATTCCTTGGCTCTGTAATGTAGAATTTTAACAAGGCAATAGTACCATGAACACTGGAACTGATTTAAACAAAGCTGTGGTAGACGACAATAGGATAATGGAAACAGAGAAATTAAAAGAATAATAAAAAGAGATAAACTATTATATCAAAAAGTTAGCACCTGATACCCAAATACTTATAATTCCAAAAACAGCAGTACATATCTTTAGTTGTTAATATCTAGGTGAATAAGAGAAGAAATGGTTATTGAGAAGAATAAAGAGGGATGGAAATAAGAACTTCTTGTTTCTCTTCATACTTTAAAAAAAATATGTGTTTATCATACTTTAAAAAAATATGTGTTTATTATTTCAGGAAAAATGTAAAATTTTCAATACATTTTGAAAGTTAGACATCCTGGAGAGAGTAAAATAAAAGCTCCTTTTTAAAGCTGCTTTAAAAAGCAGGAAGGCACAGTGAAATACTATTTGAGATTAGGAATGGAGAGAGACCTGTTGTAAGCAATGTGATCCCTGCACAGCTCCATGGCAGAATCCTGAAAGTTTCATCCTTTTCAGACAGAAAGCCACCTAGATGTTGTACAGGGGTGGAAGCTACTACTCCCATGGTACAAAAGCAAAAAGCCAGTGGATTTTTGAAGAACTTTATTAGACTTGAGTCAAGAGGATTTTAGAAAGGATGAAAACAAAAAGCAGTCAATTTGACCAAATTTAAACCCTGAGGTTTGCTCTCTTAACACTGTACAGAAATTATGGAAACCAAATTGCCTGGGTGGAGTAACGCATGCAACAGTAGAAACAGTTTAATTAGAGAAGAAGAAGAAGCAATAAATAGAAACACAAGTCTTTTGAACATGGGTGAAAGCTGAGAATTCAAAGAAAGTGGACAAGGAAGAAGGAAGGGCTGACAGGAACCAAGAAATTATATTGCTGCTTGAAAATTGTGAAGATCTACACTACAGGCAACATTCCAGGTAAGTTAGTATCAGGTCTGAAGAATTAAATTGCAAGGCTGTCCATTACTATGTGATCCTGAGCAATTCAATTAACATTTTAGGTTTCAGTTTCCAAGGTGAGAGATGAGGATAGTATCAACTTCATAGTGTTGAAGAATGTAACATTGAAATGATTTTAATAGATGACAGCACTTAAGAAACTGAAAATTTCCAAGGCAAAAGCTCCAGTGTAAAAAGGAAATCTCCCCAAGAGAATACTAAAAAGTTGGGAACTAGGGGAGTTTAGTGAGGTAAGAGCAGACAGGAAATGATGGTTTTTCTATCAGTCTTTTCTGGAGAGAATATGCCAAGGCCATCATCTGTTGAACATCTCAAGTTTGATCTATTCCTATTTGATTTTGGTATTTGAGATTGACAAAAATATTACCCTTTTACTATAACCTAGAACATTAAGAAAATTTATCCTCAAGATTAAAAATATTTCCAATAGCACAATAATTTAAGTAAAGGTGAAGTTTTACATAATGGGAAATCTAGAAACAAAATAGTAGGAAAATGACTTTGGAGGAATAGCAAATGCATTTCAGAAAAGGTCTTTAAATGACTGGGGCAAAAGCCTCTTTTTCCCATTATGAATTTTGGTTTTCCTCACTCTGACTTTCATTGCATTGGCTACATATTTGAAACTTCTGATTTTATGCTTTATTGGATCCTTGCCACTTATACTAAAGTGATTCAATATGTGAGAAAAATAACAAATAAATATTTAACATGATAATGCAATTAACTACTGATATCTAATCCCCCATAGTTTCGGGAACGGTGAACCCAACCCTTTGCATTTTGATAGATATTTCCACCTAGTTTGAATGATAATGGTTATCAAAAACTGTTTAAACCTGTCGGGGAGTTAACAGAAAGAAAAAAATTGAAAAGGCTTATAAACTGAACTTATTTACAGTAATTTTTTTAAGAGAAAACCAAAATTTTGGGGATTTTCTTGGTCAACCCTTAAAGCATTATTAGAATGTACTCTTCTCTCAAATCCTGAGACTCAGATTCATTTTGTGATTCCACAGCATCACAGGGCACTGGTAAAAGCAGGTGAGTTGACTCTAAGTTATTACCTAAACTGTCAGTTGGTGAAAAAGAAATAAGGCAGAATGATAAGCTGAAAGGCACTATATGCAACAGTTTGAAAGGGTATTTCAATTTCATTTACAGTCACATTTTTTTTTCTTTCCTTTGGGGACATTTTTTTTATTTCACAGAAGAGGAAAAGCTTGACATTATTTCAGGGGCTTTGTAGGTTGCAATGAATGTGCTGCATTTAGGGAAACTAGCCTTGCTGTCTTGAATTTCTCATGAAAGGACAGTTTCTAGACTAGAAGTCACCCATTAATACTATTCCGATTTGTTTGTTCAGCATAGGGTTTCAAGTTCATTTTCAGTCTGAAATCCCAAACTAATGCTTCCCTTAGTTTTACATTTACGAATGAAATTCAACTAACATTAGTTTTTTAAAACAATTGAAAATAACAATAACTGAATCTTATACTACTTCTCAAATTGCTTAAAATCATGAATTTAGGATTGTCCTAATAAGTGCAATGGGCTTCTCTTGTAGCTCAGTCAGTAAAGAATCTGCCTGCAGTGCAGGAGACCTGGGTTCGATCCCTGGGTTGGGAAGAACCCCTGGAGAAGGAAATGCCTGGAAAATCCCATGGACAGAGGAGCCTGGTGGGCTGCAGTCCATGGGGTCGCAAAGAGTCGGGCATGACTGAGCAACTAATACTTACTTACTTATACTAATAAGTGCAATAAAGACAAACATCTAAGGTCATCCCATACATCCAATTTACCATTAGGACCATCTATCCTTTGACTGCCGAGCAGTCAACATTGAATCTGAGTGATGTTCATAACATTGAATCTGAGTGATAACTTCTAATGGATTTTCTAAGTGGCCTCTGCCATGCATAAAAAATTTCAAGTTCCCACTATAAATATAATAATTTCTTTTTCGTAGAGGGCATAACAGATATTCTTTTCAAGTAGGCACTTGAGTTGGCAGAACAGGACTCAGTTCCATTTTTGTTGCTACATGTGTTCTCCCAAAACCAAGATTAATTGTTTATTGGGAACCTGGTGGTTCTGTTGATTGGTTATTGATAAAAACTCATAATTCTCTAAATTAATTCTAGAAATAAAGCTAAAAACATATATGCTTCATGTGACAAACTTTAATCAATAAAATTAAGAACAATATTTAAGCACTTCAAAATAGGCTTTGCTGTGTTTTCAATAGAAAGTTCTTTTAAAAATAGAAAATTCTAACACTGTAAGGGATAGTAATTACTGGCAAAAACATTTACTGGGCAAACTTTCAATCATTCTCTATGCCATACACTTTGAACAAGGAGATATCAGAAATATAATGACTGTCATTAAGTAGTTTAAACCAAAAAATAAAAACAAACGAACCAAAAACCTGAACCATGACATGCAGTGCCTTCATATTCCTTTCTGACAACTCACTGACAGAACGTTCCTGGATGGTGCTGGGCACTTTAGGCACTCTGCCACCCCAAAGCACATTATCAGGGCACTATTTTACTGCAGTCGGTTATACGGAGAACAACGTTTTCCATACAGAATGGAATTCCACTTTTGATCTAGATAGATATAGGCTGGTGGCTTCAAGTTATGCCAGTGGCAAGTTGTATCTTTAAATTGGTTTTGTTTTGGTGGTTCTTTCGGAAATATAACTCACATATCATAAAATTCTACAATTAAAGTCTACAATTTAGTCAATTCTAGCATATTTGTGAAGTTGCACAATCATTACCAATATGCAATTCCAGAATATTTCATCACTCCAAAAAGAAACCTCCATAAGCATTAGTAGCTTTACTCATTCCCCCTGCACCCAGATCCTAGAAATCAACTTATCTACTTTCTATCTCTATGAATCTATTTATCTTGGACATTTCATGTAAAAGGAATCATATACTACGTAACTTTTTGTGTCTGACATCTTTCACTTAACTAAGGACTAAGATTTTCAAGATTCATTCATAATCCACATTTTATTTATCCACTCTTCAGTTAATGGAACACTGAGGGTCCTTTGCCCTTTTAACAAACTGAAGAATAAAAGCCATATGATCATCTCAATAGATGCAAAAGAAATCTTTTGATAAACTTCAACATCCATTTATGATTAAAAAACTCCCCCAAAACATGGGTATAGAGGGAAAATACTTCAACATAATAAAGGCCAGGTGTGGAAAGTCCACGGCTAAAATCATGCTCAAGGTGAAAAGCTGAAAGCATTCTCTAAGGTCAAGAATCAGACAAGGATTCACACTCTCACTAATTTTATTCAACACAGTGTTGGAAGTCCTAGCCACAGAAATCAGAGAAGTAAAAGAAATAAAAGCAGTCCAAATTTGAAATGAAAAAGTAAAACTGCTACTGCCTGCAGAAGATACGATACTACATACACAGAAAACCCTAATGACGCCACCAGAAAATTACCAGATATCATCAATGAATTGGTAAAGTTGCAGGACACAAAATTAATACACAGCAATCTGTTGCATTTCTATACACTAAGAATGAACTCTCAGAAAGAAAAGTTAAGGAAACAATTCTACTTATGATCACATCAAAAAAATGAAATATCTAGGACTAAACTTACTCAAAGAAGTAAAGACCTATAGTTGGAAAACTGTAAGAAGCTGATGAAAGAAACTGAAGCTAACACAAATACATGGAAAGATATATCATGTTCAAAAACCAGAAGAATTGATACTGTTAAAATGACCATAGTATCCAAAGCAATCTAAAGACTCAATGCAAATCTTTATAAAAAATATATCAATGGAATTTTTTACAGAACTAGATCAAATTATTTTAACATTTTTATAGAAACACAAAAGACCCTGAAGAGCCAAAACAATCTTGGGAAAAAAGAAAAAAGCTAGAGGCATCATGTTACCTGACTTCAAACTGTACTGCAAAGCTACAGTAATCAAAACAAGATAATACTGGCATAAAAACAGATACATAGATCAATGGAACAGAATGGTGATCCCAGAGATAAACCCATGCACACAGGGTCAATTTATCTAAGACAAAAGAGGAAAGAGTATACAATGGAGAAAAAAAGTCTCTTCAATAACTGGTGCTGTGAAACTAGACAGGTACATGTAATAAAACACTTCTCACACAATATACAGAAATAAACTCAAAATGGATTAAATGCTTATATGTAAGATCAAAAATCATAAAACTCCTACAAGAAAATATAAGCAGAACACTTTTTGACATATATTAGGAATATTTTTTGGATCTGTCTCCTAAGGCAAAGGACATAAATAGTTTGGCCAAAAAGTTTCACTCAGGTAATATAGTATGGAAAAACCCAAATGAATTTTTGGCCAACCCAATAAAAACAAATTGGGTCAAATTAAACTTAAAAGCTCTCACACAGCAAAGGAAATCATCAACAAAAAGAAAAGACAACTGGAATGGGATAAAATATTTGCAAATAAGATGATCCATAGGGGATTAATATTCAAACTATATAAACAGCACATACAACTCAACATGAAACAAACAACCTGATTGAGAAACAGCCAGAAAACCTAAACAGACATTTTTCCAAAGATGAGATACAATGGCTAACAAGCACATGAAAGATGCTCAACATCACTAATTGTCAGAGAAATGCAAATAAAAACCACAATGAGATACCCCCTTCAACTTGTGGAAATGATTATCATTAAAAATACCACAAATAACAAATGTGGCTGAGGATGTGAAGCAAAGGGAACACTTGTATACTGTTAATGGGAATGTGAATTGGTGCATCCATTATTGGAGATGGAGATTCCTCAAAAAACTAAAAATAGAACTACCATATGCTTCAGCAATTCCATTCATTGGTATATACCAAAGAAAACAAAAACACTAATTTGAAAAAAAAAAATAACATCCAAATGTTCACAGCAGCATTGTTTAGAATAGACAAGATATGGAAACAACCGAAGTGTCCATCACAAATAAAGAAGATATGGTATACTGTGTTCAGTTACTCATTCATGTCTGACTCTATATGACCCCATGGACTGCAGTGCCCCAGGTTCCCTGTCCATCACCAACCCTTGGAGCTTGCTCAGACTCATGTCCGTTGAGTCGGTGATGCCATCCAACCATCTCATCCTCTGTCATCCCCTTCTCCTCCCATCTTCAATCTTTCCCAGCATCAGGGTCTTTTCCAATGAGTCAGCTCTTCCCATGGTATATAGTATACAATGGAATATATGTCAAAGAACTTTGAACTCTGTCTAGTACTTCCAATAGCTGGACTCTCTCAGAAAATTTTATTTGACTATTTTTTCCTGTGTATGGGTCATACTTTTTTCTTTCTTTGCATCTATCTCTTTTTCTAACTATACATTCTAAATAATGTATACATTCTAAATAATGTGGCAATTACAGAATCAGATTTCTCTCTCTCTAGCATTTGCTGTGGCCGTTTCTTTTTGCTGTTTTTTGTTTAGTTTCTTTGTGAAATTAATTCTGTAAACTCAGTATTCTTTGACATAGGTGGCCACTGAAGTGTCTGTTCAGTTGACTCGTCATTGTTGTTTAGTCACTAAGTCACGTCCAACTCTTTTGTGACCCCATGAACTATAGCCGGCCAGGCTCCTCTGTCCGTGGGATTTCCCAGGCAAGAATACTGGAGTGGGCTGTCATTTCCTTCTCCAAGGGATCTTCCCAATCCCTTGGTTAAACCACCTATCCTGCGTTAGCAGGCGGATTCTTTACCACTGAGCCCCCTGGAAAGCCCTTCAGTTGGCTTAGTGGCTAATTAATGACTGGAAGAGATTTCCTTAAATTCCCTAAAGCCCATAGTCCTTGCTAAGGAGCTCTGTGTGTGTGCTGGGGCATGAGTCTAATGCACAGGCAGGCATTATACATACTACTTTGTCTTGGCCTTCATTTCCTGTTTTCATGGATCCTCAAAGTCAGCTAGAAGTGAGAGCCTTCTTAGGGTATTCTCTGGTCTTTCTGGGCATGTGCAACAACCCTTACACACGTGCATAGTTTTCTAGATCCTCAGGAATACGTCAGAGCTTTTAAAGCTCCCTGTGACATCTCCATTCCCTTGGGTTTGTTTTAAATGTTTTCATCAGCTTGTGATTTGCTCCAACTGTTGTCCTCACCTTCGGCAGGTGTGATATTGTATTATTGAGACTGACTGTTTCTGATAAATGCTACTGTAGGAGAGACTTTCTATGAGCTGATGTCTGAGCTAGGTCAAATAAAGACAAGTGGGATTTTTTTAGAGAACTTCCAAACAGATTAAATAATGACAGCTTTATGGGAACTGGACTCTGGAAGAATTCTAATCCCTTCTCCAGAGTTCTTCCTTGTCCCCTAGAGGCACCAACGCTGATGGCTTCCCCCATGATTTCAAGGGTACTGATTTTGGAGGATACCACATTGCTGGAGAGAAGGGGATGGACCTAAGACAAAATAAAATGCCACAAAGCTCACTGTTCTTACTGAGATTTAGCCAGTTATCTTATATAAATATACCTCATATTGCAAGTCTTTGGTTAATTTTGTGTTCTGAATATGCTGATTGTGACAATTTTTTGTCACAGAGTGTTCTCATAGCTTTTATTGAGCAGGAGATTTTCGAAGGTCCTTATTTTGCCATTTCTGCTGATGATAATTCTAAAATATGTTTACTACATGTTGGTTTACCACATCTAACCACCTTGGAGTGAAATGTATTTTTAACAGGGTTGCTGAAATATATATAACTGAATAAATGAACAAGAGCTGCAAAAGAACATGGAGAAAAGCTTAAGTTTGTTTATTAGGGATTTAAGGTTCTAAAAGTTTTTTTAATGTTTTCTTCAAGACATAATTTATATACAGTAATGTGTAGAAAGCTTAGTGTATAGCTTGACAAACTCTGTCTATGTGTACTGGAGTGGATTGCCATTCCCTTCTCCGGGGTACATTCCCAACCCAGGGGTTGAATCTGGGCCTCCTGCATTGCAGGCAGATTCTTCACCAACTGAGCCATGAGGGAAGCCCACCGCTATGTAACCGCCACTTAAATCAAGAGGTATAATATCTCCAGCACCCCAAAGGGTGCTCCTCCAATCTCATTCCCTGTCTACACTCTTCCTGTAAAGGTAATCGTGATTTTACCTGTAAGATGGGTAGAGAGAACCTGTGTTCACAAGTAATGTGGTGTGCTCGGTAGTGTCCGACTCTTTTGCAATCCCATGGACTGACTGTGGCCCACTAAGCTCCTCTGTCATAGGGTTTTCCAGGCAAGAATACTGGAGTGGGTTGCCATTTCCTTCTCTAGGACATCTTCCCGACCCAGGGATCAAACCCGGGTCTCCTGCATTGCAGGCAGATTCTGCATTGCAGGCTGTGTATATAAGGCGTTGTTGTTGTTGTTGTTTTCCTCCTATTGTTAGAATATACCATTGTCTGTTTATATGTCCTACTACTGATGAACATCTTTGGTGCTTCCATTTGGGAACTATTATGAATAAAGATATGATGAACATTTTTATACTGTCTTTTTATTCATTCCTCTTGGGTATATACCTACAAGTAGAATCGCTGGATCATTAGGTAGACAGATGTTTAGCTTTAATAGGCTCTACCAAATGGTTTTTCCAAGTGGTCAAAGCAATTTACACTCCCACCAGCAGTATATAAAAGCTTCAGTTGCTCTTCAAACTATCTAAAACTTGGTATGATCAATTTTTTTGAATTCAACTATTCTGTTAGGTATGCATGGGTGTTTCACTGGGCTTAAATTTGCATGTTCCTGATAAGAAATTATGTTAAGCACCTTTTCATATGTCTATCAGCTATTTTAGTTTCTACTTTGATCTCTATTTTCATTCTAAATTCTTTAATTCTACAAATATTTATTAAGAATCTGCTGTCTACATGAGGTACAAGTATTAAATATTCTGCCCTCAAAGAACTCACGAACTAAAGAGCGTGCATTAGTGTGCGTGCTCAGTCTCGTCTGATGCTTTCAACCTCATGGACTGTAGCCTGCCAAGCTCCACCGAGCATGGAGTTTTCTAGGCAAGAATAGTAGAGTGGTTGCCATTTCCTACTCCAGGGAATCTTCCCAATCCAAGGATCGAACCCATGTTTTTTGCATCTCCTGCACTGGCAGGCTGATTCTTTACCACTGCACCACCTGGAAAGTCTTTAAATTAAAGACAGAGGTATACAAATAAACAAATGGTTAAGATCTAGGGTATAAAGGTGACGATAGGCAATCAGAGAAGGGGCATGAAATCCAACTGTGCAGATTGAAAAAGGTTTCTTAAAGGCAGTGACTCTAACACTATGATTTTAAAGACAAAAAGGAGTTAGTCAGATGGACAAGTTATGGTAGAACAGTAGGAAAGGACATTTCAGTACAAGGGAACAAGAAACAGGGAGGGAAGTCTTTCTGCCTTTGGATCTTTTTGGTTCCTTGATTTAAAAAGAAAAGAAAAAACACTTTTTTTTTAATGAGAGCATTAAATCTGAATCTGGCAGAATATACATTCAATGCCATAAATTTTATTAAAGGGTACCAATTTAGGAATTGATGATGGTGGAAGGCAATTCCAAGGGCAAACCCATTTTACTCTATCTTGGCTAATTATGGTAGAACTATCCTAGCTCTACAAAGGACTCCAGTTGGCAAAGTTCTGCAGAGTCAGAAAATAGAAAAAGCAACTTGATACACTTAAAAAAAAAAAAAAAAACCAAAAGAACAATCCTCTCACCTTAGGATTTTAATAATGATATATATTAACATTATAATAATTGCTATGACTATTAATAATGTTATTATTACAGCAGTTACCATTACGGAGTGTTTGTCATGTGCCAAGCAATATCTGAAGTGCTCTACATAAAAGCCATGTGAAATGGGTACTATTTTAATCCCCATTTCACAGATTATGAAAGTGAAGTCAGAAGGTTACACACTTAGAAAAGACAGATGGGATCTGAATACAGGTCTGATTTCAGAGTTTCTATTTTAATATTAAAGTCTAAATTACAACTAATGCTCTTTAGTAAAACAGCATTGTTCTTCTCATTCAAATTCTCTGGCCCCTCGAACAAGAAAGTTCTTTATATGTTTGTGGCAGAGACTGCATAATTTTAGCCAGATTGTTTATTGCACATATTTCACATTACCTTTCTGATCCTATGATAAAACATCACCTTACAAATGCCATAAAAATGATGTCTCTACATAGTCTAATCCCAATTTCTCCTTCCATCTCCTACTGATTTTAGTTAATGTGATTTTTACATTCAAATGCTGCAGTCCATGAGGTCACAAAGAGTCGGACAGGACTGAGCGACTGAACTGAACTGACTGATGATCTTAGCTCCCAGTGCTATATGAATAAGGATATTAACATATCTGTTTTGGCAGTTTGCATTTTTTCTGACATTTTAATAGCCTAGACAAATAGAAAAGTAATTATCTGGCAAAAGTAAATATACAACACTTTCAGAATTTTTTTTAAAAAGCCTGTAGATTGGTAGTTAGGATATTAAGTTTATGGTTCTCAGCTCCATGGCCTCCCCCAGCCAAAAGGAAGAGAAGGGAAAGGAAACTAGTTTCCCAGTGGTATCTAGATTAATAAGAACATTTTTATATCAGAATGTCTACCTGAAGAATTAGCCAAATTTTCCAACTGGGCTACTATTTCAGTATTTAGTAGGAAGAAGAAAAGGGGAAGAAACGTTGGGTATAGTTGAGATTAACTCCTATTAGATAAAAACAAAAAATTATCAGGAATTTGGGAAAAATTCATTTTAAACTGAAATCTTAAAACAAGAATGTTCCATGAACGTGTGAGGCCTTTAAATGAATTTTAATTTAATCTCTTTAGATGTTAATGGATTTTGTGGGCAATACTGTTTTCTAAATGTCAGAGAATATGGGTTTCTGTAAGCACTAGTACTAGGGAAAAAACATTATTAAATTTGGCTCTTAAGGTGAGCTTTGATCAGAACAAATGGGAAGTTTAAGGTCACAAATCATGTTTAGATAAACAACACAGCACAGTGACTAATCTGCCTTAATATGTCTTAGAAGGCAATGTCACCAAGTACACATACTCAGTAAGTATAAACTGTGCATGCTTAGCACCTCAATTCTCTTGTATTTATTCATTTTAAAAGGCAATTATGAATATTCAGCTTACTTATGTCATTTTTCTTCATTAGGTCCCATTATTATCATATATTATATTGTTAACACGACAACTATTGCACTTAAAATTTTTCATTAGCAATAACTTGTAAAGGTTGATGCAACCAAAGTGTATGATGTACAGAAGATAGTGGTGGCAGAAGGAAGAGATGGATAATGGTGGGCTGGAAAAAAATTATTTTATGGGTTTCAGAATTGAGAGAATTGCATACATGGAGTGGATGAATAATTTTCCCTAAATCATAGCAATCAAGTTTTCTAGCAAAGACATGGAAACTAATATGACTTTAATTACATGGATATATTTTTACCTTTTTATATATATGGAAAGAAAAAAACACCTTCTATACTCTGAAAAAAAAAAAACACCATATGTTCATTTAAATTCTACCTAGTTTGAGGGTTTAAAGTATTAAGAAAAAGTGTGTTTTGGATATACTGGAAATTAGCTTCATTCAACAACAGCAAAAAAAGAAAAACCCGGTAAAAGAAACATCTGGGTCATGGCAATGTCAGAAATGAAAGACAGTCAGAGGGTAGACCAAGGGAAGGGATTATTTGAAAGTTAAGTGGTCAGAGCAAAATGAGGAGCTATTGACTAATGGGTCAGGAACATCCCAGACTGGACAACATGGCCAGTAGTTTTCTTTAGTAAGGAAGATACTCAGCGCAATTAGTCTTCAAGAAAAATAGGGAAATATTATGCAGGTAATTAGTGATTTTGCTTTTTAAATTACATATCTAACGGTTGCACTGGGTCTTCATCGCTGCACGTGGGCTTTCTCTAGTTGTGGCAAGTGGGGGCTACTCTCCAGTTGTGGGGGCTTTTCCTGCCACAGAGTACGGGCTCTAAAGCATGCAGGCTTCAGCGGCTGCAGCTCCTGGGTTCTGGAGTGTAGGCTCAGTAGTCATGGAACACAGGCTTAGCTGCCCCGCACCATGTGGAATCTTCCCAGAGCAGGGATCAAACCCAAGTCCCCTGCATTGGCAGGTGGATTAACCCCTGGACCACCAGAGAAGTCCCCGTTAGTAACCTTAGATAATTAACATCTAGGTTAAACGCTTGGCCTCTAGACCATACCAGGCCAATCTTGATTCAGATCCCTAAGCTTTATCATATTAGTGTTGCAAACTTTAACTTCTCCATGCCTCAATTTCCCTAATCCAGAAAAAAGAATGATATTAGTATCTCTCTGGTAGAACTGTGCTGAGGAGTAAATGGGTACATGCCTAGCATGTGTTGACTGTGTACACTTGTGCTATCATCATTATTATTTTGCCCAAAAGATGTGGAGGATTTTTGGGGGGGGGGAATCTAAAGCAGATGGGGAAATAATGAGAAAGAGAACTAAATACAAGCAAGTTTTTAGATTAGTTGAGCTTATTAACAAGTAGTGATAAAAATATTCAACGGAAATTCCAAGTTTAGTATTGCGTTCCAGATTTCAGAGGCGAAACTAAAAGTATATGTATCACAAGAACCCTTAACAAAATCTTAGTCAAGAAAGCTTGAGTGAATAGACTTTGCGTCACATTTTAGATGATGTTGTTGTTGTCACTGAGTCGCTTAGTCATGTCCAACTCTTTGCAACCCCATGGACTATAGCATGCCAGGCTTTCCTGTCCTTCACCGTCTCCCAGAGTTTGGTCAAACTCATGTCCACTGAGTTGGTGATACCATCCTACCATATCATCCTCTGTCACCCTCTTCTCCTCCTTCCCTCAATCTTTCCCAGCATCAGGGTCTTTTCCAGCGAGTCTGCTCTTTGCATCAGTGGCCCAAAGTATTGGAGCTTCAACTTCAACATCAGTCCCTCCAATGAATATTCACGGTTGATTTCCTTTGTGGTTGACTGCTTTTAGATGTTCTCTAATGATAAGACTAGTCTTGGTATTTGAGTAGGGTTAGGGAGAAGGCTTCCCGGGCTCTGTGTCTGGGTCCACTGATTTGCATGGGAGCTAAGGAGGCTGCTAGGAAAATTACCTGACTTCAGAGCACTGCTGCAATGCAGCCCAACACAGACGTTCATATCCATGTGTCTGACTGACTGTAGGAAACCTAAAGAAAGCCAAATTTCAGTCAACTATGATAGAGCCTCTGAAGGAGAATTCACGGTGAGGGCAGAAAAATCACAGTGTACCAAAGTGGCCTAAAGTTATAAGCAGCTAGTAGATTCAAGAGCAGTGTTTCAGCTTTCCTGGAAATTCATTCTGTTATGCCCATATCCTGGTGGCATAAGGGTGGCCAAACAGAAAGACTTATGTTCAACACATGAATAAATCATTTCATTAAATTCCGTAACACTTTCTTTTCTTAAGCATACCCCAGAAGAAGAGGAAGTGCATTTTTCCCTCTTGTTTCAAGAGACAAACTTGTTGTTGAGAGGAACTAAAGAAGAACTATTCAACAGAACTTTCTACAGTGATGAAAATGTTCTTATCTGTGCTGTCCAAGATGGTTGTCACTAAAACATGTGGCTAATTAGCACTTGAAGTATGGCTGCTAGTGTGACTAAGGAAATAAATGTTTCATTTTATTTCATTTTATTTAACTTTAAATAGTCATATGTGGTTAGTGGCTACTGTTATTAGACAGCACAGATTAAAGCATCACAGTCAACAATAAACTGCCTGTGAAGCGTCGCTGTCACCAAGGGAAAGCAACTCAGTTGCCTGGTAGTTACAAATATGGAGCCTAGAGTCAACTGCATGATTTGTATTCTGGTTCTACCTCCTACCAACGAGGTAAAAAGTTACCCTGGGAGATGTCTGGGACTTCTAATTCCTGCCTGGGATTTAGAAAGTTGGAAAGAAATGTTCCTACCATCACACACACACACACGAAAATAAATACAAAAAGTAATGAACAATTTGGAAAGATTCATAACTCCTCTTGAACTCATCAGAGAGCTGAAACTTCAGGACACCCAACTCATTGGAAATTTAAGGAAAGATAGGTATCTCTGAGAAGAGTCAGGACACCAACACTTGTTTATCCAAGGAAAATGCAGTCAGATACTGGAAAGAATTCAAACAAAAATGTTTAGGAAATTGATACAGGCCAAATATGGGCTCATGGGAGAATGCAGATCCCTGAGAGGCTGCAGATATGCGGGTACTTTACACCTCTTAACAGGCTGTTTGCCACTTGCTGTTGTTCAATGGCTCAGTCCCTTGGACTGCAAGGGGATCAAACCAGTCAGTCCCAAAGGAAATCAATCCTGAATATTCATTAGAAGGACTGATGCTGAAGCTCCAACACTTCAGCCAGCGGATGCGAAGAGACAACTCATTGGAAAAGACCCTGATGCTAGGAAAGATTGAAGGCAGGAGGAGAAGGGGACAACAGAGGATGAGATGGTTGAACGGCATCACCGACTCCATGGACATGAATTTGATCAAGCTTTGGGAGATGGTGAAGAACAGGGAAGCTTGGCATGCTTCAGTCCATGGGGTCACAAAGAGCTGGACACAACTGAGGGAATGAACAACAAAAACAAGAGGCAACCATAAATTCATTCTCTAAGTCTGTGAGTCTCTTTCTGCTCTGTAAGTTCATTTGTATCATTTCCTTTTAGAGTCCACATATAAGGTATGCCATATAATCTTTCTCCTTATAAGCAGCAAAGTTTAATCCTGGTAGTTTTACAACCAATAGCAGATTTTTACTGATAACTCAAGGTCATTGTCTGGGAGTCCTTGTACACTGTACCATAATAGCAATAAGACTACTACTTCACACATGTAAGTTACAATTCTGGGGATTCTCAGAAATACTTTGACAACAGAACTCGGCAAGTGACTGAATTTTCATGAAACAGAGAGCTTAGACTTAGCAAGAATATGCTATTAATGTGAATTAAATTCTGAGCACAGGATGAGAATCCATGGGACACTAAGTATTTATAATATACCAGGTATTATGCTATAGACTCTTTACAGATTTTACTTCATATCTTTCCAACAGCAGTTCTCTAGGGTAGCTATTAGTATTAGTCCCACTTTACAAATGAGGCTCAGAAACATTAAGATATTTCCTCAAAGCCAAACTGCTAATAACCAGTGGTACCAGGTTTTGGACCCAGACCTGGCTATACTTAAAGCCAAAATCCTGTTCCAAATGTAACTCTTTATCCCTGTTATTTGCTGTTTTTAAGTGCTCAAATTCACTTAATTCTTGGACTTACCTTAAACTATCTAGAATCAGTACTTAGAGGTATACCTCAAAGATATTGTAGATTTAGTTCCAGACCACTGCAGCAAAGCAAATATGGCAGTAAAGTAAGTCACACAAATTTTTGGTTTCCCAGTGCATGTAAAAGTTATGTTTACACTATAGGATATAGTATATGCAGTTTATTAAGTGTGTAATAGCATTATATCTAAAAAATGTACATAGTCTTAATTTTAAAATACTTTATTGCTAGAAAATGCTAAGCAACATGTGAGCCTTCTGTGAGTCATAAACATTTTGCTAGTTATTGCCTTGACATTGATGGCTGCTGACTGATCAGGGTGAAAAAAGTGAAAGTGAAGTCACTCAGTCGTGTCCGACTCTTTGTGACCCCGTGGACTATAGCCTGCTAGGCTCCTCCGTCCATGGGATTCTCCAAGCAAGAATCCTGGAGTAGGTTGACATTTCCTTCTCCAGGGGATCTTCCTGACAGAGGGATCGAACCTGGGTCTCCCATACTGCAGGCAAACTCTTTACACTCTGGGCCACCAGGGACTTCTGAACTGATCAGGGTAGAAGTTGCTAATGGTTTGAGTAGATGTGGAAATTTCTTTTTTTCTTAATTTTTTAAAAATTTTATTACTATACAGAAGGATAGTTGATTAACAATGTTGTTAGTTTCATGTGTATGGTAAAGTGATTCAGTTTTCATATATATATATATATATATATAAACTATTCTTCTTTAAATATTTTCCTATTTAGATTATTATACAGTATTGAGCAGAGTTTCCTGTGCTATACAGTAGATCCTTGTTGGTTTTCTGTTTTAAATATAGCAGTGTGTACATGTCAATCTCAAGCTATCCTTTCCCTCAACTTAAAATAAGACAATAGTGAAGTTTGTCACATCACTGACTTTTCCTTCATGAACAACTTCTCTGTAGTATGCAACCCAGTTTGATAGCATTTTTACTCCTGGTAGAATTTCTTTCAAAACTGGAGTCAATTGGCTCTTCCTGCCCACTGGCTCATTCCTATGGACCAGGCAGAAGTTTTCTAGAAAAAAAAACTGCGCAGTGTGCCTCAGGGCCCTGGAACTAACCAGCGCCACTGTATATAATTACTAGAAGCAGCAAACCTAAGTTCCACCAAGCCACTGTAAATTTTACACTCTTGACAACCCTTCAGCCAGTGGAACAGAAAGTGCAATCACAGTAATTTGGACAAAATGAGACAAAAGAGAAATATGTTCCAGATGAAAGAACAAGATAAAGTTCTAGAAGAACAACTAAGTGAAGTGGAGATAGGCAATCTAACTGAAAAGGAATTCAGAGTAGAAAGATGGTTCAAAAATCTCAGAAAAATAATGGAGACACACGCCAAGAAGATACAAGAAATTTTTAACAAAGAGCTAGAAGATATAAAGAACAAACAGAGATGAACAATACAATAACTGAAATGAAAAATACACTAGAAGGAATCAATAGCAGAATAAATGAGGCAGAAGAACACCAGTGTAAATGGAAAACAGAATGGTGGAAATCACTATTACAGAATAGAAAAAAAGAAAAGAATGGAGAGAAATGAGGATAGTGTAAGAGACCTCTGGGACAACATTAAATACACAAGTATTGACATTATACAGGTCCCAGAAGGAGAAGAGAGAGAGAAAGGGCCTGAGAAAATATTTGCAGAGATAATAGCTAAAAAGTCCCCTAACATGGGAAAAAGATAGTCACTCAAGTCCATAAAGCACAGAGTCTCATACAGGATAAACCCAAGGAAGAATATGCCAAGATACACACTAATCAAGTTAACAAAAGTTAAAGACAAGAGAAAATATTAAAAAGCAACAAATAACATATAAGGAAATCGCTATAATGTTATTAGCTGATTTTCCAACAAAAACTCTAGAGGGCAGAAGGGAGTGGCATAAATATATTTAAAGTGATGAAAAGGAAAACCCTGCAGCCAATAATGCTCTTCCTGGCAAGGTTTTCATTCAGATTCAATGGAGAAATCAAAACATTTATAGATAAATAAAAGCTCAGAGAATTCAGCATCACCAAATCAGCATTACAACAAAAGCTAAAGGAACTTCTCTAGGCAGAAAAGAAAGGACACAACTAGAAACAAAAAAATTAAGAATGGAAATGCTCACTGATTACGTAAACCTATGGTGAAGGTAGGAAATCATCCACACACAAATATGATATCAAAGCCAGGAATCATGCAAACAGTAGAGTACAGATGTAGAATATTGGAAATACATTTGAAATTAAGAGAGACCAGCAACTTTAAATAATCTCATTCATTTAAAGAATGCTACATAAAAACCCCATGGTAACTGCAGATGGAACTTTTACAATAGATACATACACAAAAAAGAAAAAGGAATCCAAACACAACACTAAAAGTAGTCATCAAATCACAAGAGAACAAAACAGGAAGGAAAGAGAAAACACCTACAAGAACAAATCCAAGACAATTAACAAAACAGCAATAGGCACATACATATCGAAAATTACCTTAATTGTAACCAGATTAAACATTTCAACCAAAAAACAAACATTGGCTGAATGGATACAAAAACAAGACCCATACATATATATGCTGTCTACAGGAGACCCACTTCAAATCTAGGGACATACAGACTGAAAGTGAGGGGATGGAAAAAGGTATTCCATACAAATAAAAACCAAAAGAAAGCTGGAATAGCAATACTTATATTAAACAAAATAGACATTAAAATAAAGGCTGTTACAAGAGACAGAGAAAGACAATACATCATGATCATGGGATCATCCAAGAGGAAGATATAACAATTGTAATATATACATAAAACCAAAATAGGAGGTGGAGGAAGCACAAGATGGAATCAAGATAGCCGGGAGAAATATCAATAACCTCAGATATGTAGATGATCACCCTTATGGCAGAAAGTGAAGAAAAACTAAAGAGCCTCTTGATGAAAGTGAAAAAGGAGAGTGAAAAAGTTGGCTTAAAGCTCAACATTCAGAAAACTAAGATCATGGCATCTGGTCCCATCACTTCATGGCAAATAGATGGGGAAATAGTGGAAACAGTGGCTGACTTTATTTTTCTGGGCTCCAAAATCACTGCAGATGGTGACTGCAGCCATGAAATTAAAAGATGCTTACTCCTTGGAAGGAAAGTTATGACCAACCTAGACAGCATATTAAAAAGCAGAGACATTACTTTGTCAACAAAGGTCCATCTAGTAAAGGCTATGGTTTTTCCAGTGGTCATGTATGGATGTGAGAGTCGGACTATAAAGAAAGCTAAGCGCTGAAGAATTGATGCTTTTTGAACTGTTGGTGTTGGAGAAGACTCTGAGAGTCCCTTGGACTGCAAGGAGATCCAACCAGTTCATCCTAAGGAGATCAGTCCCTGGGTGTTCATTGGGAAGGACTGATGCTGAGCTGAAAACTCCATTACTTTGGCCACTCATGCAAAGAGCTGACTCACTGGAAAAGACCCTGATGCTGGGAAAGATTGAAGGCAGGAGGAGAAGGGGACAACAGAGGATGAGATGGTTGGATGGCATCACCGACTCAATGGACATGAGTTTGGGTGGACTCCGGCAGTTGGTGATGGACAGGGAGGCCTGGCGTGCTGTGTTCATGGGGTCGCAAAGAGTTGGATATGACTGAGTGACTGAACTGAACTGAACTGAAAATAGGAGCACCTTAATATATAATGCAAGTACTAACAGCCGTAAAAGGAGAAATCAACAGTAACACAATAATAGTGGGGTCTTTAACACACACTTTCATCAAAGGGCAGATCATCCAGAAAGAAAATCAGTAAGGAAACACAGGCTGGATACTGTAAAACTTTTGGAGGAAAACATAGGCAGAACACTTTCTGATATAAATTATAGCAATATCTTCTGGATCTACCTTCTAGATAATGAAAGTAAAAACAGAAATAAATAAATGGGGCCTTATTAAACTTATAAGCTTTTGCATAGCCAAAAAAAAAATACAAATAAATAAATATAAAATAAAAAAATGAAAAGACAACCCATAGAATGGGAGAAAATATTTGCAAATGATATGACTGACCTCACAAGAGATTAATCTCTAAAAACATAGAAATAGTTCCTGTAGCTCAGTATCAAAAAACAAACAACCAAAATTTTTTTTAAAATGGGCAAAAGATCTAAATAGACATTTCTCTAAAGACATACATATGGCCAAAAAGCACATGAAAATATTCTCAACATTGCTAATTATTAGAGAAATGCAACTCAAAAATACAATGAGGATTAAATATAAAATATTTTAAAAATACAATGAGCTTGTTGATGTTTGGCAGAAACCAATACAATACTGTAAAGCAGTTATCCTTCAGTTAAAAATAAATAAATTTTAAAAAAATACAATGAGTATTTAAAAAAAAATATTTCCCAGATGGCTCTAGTGGTAAATAAATAGTGTCTCCAGCCAGTGCAGGAGACTTGAGACATGGGCTCAATCCCAGAGTTGGGAAGATCCCCTGGAGGGAGGGCATGGCAACCAACTCCAGTATCCTTACCTGGAGAGTCCCACAGACAGAGGAGCCTGGTGGGCTTCAGTCCCCTGGGGAGCAAAGAGTTGGACACGACCGAAGCAACTTAGCTTGCACATGTGCATCACTTTGTACCTGTCAGAGCGGCCACCACCAAAAAGTCTCCAAGCAATTAATGTTGGAGAGCGCGTGGAGGAAAGGGAACCCTCCTGTGTTGTGGTGGGAATGTAAATTAGCACAGCCACTATGGAGAACAGAAGTTCCCTGAGAAGCTAAAAACGGACTAATAATGGATCCAGCAAGTCCACTCCTGGGCATATATCTGGAGAAAACCATAATTCAAAGAGATAAATGCACCCCAATGTTCATTGCAGCAGGGTTTACATTAGCCAAGACATGGAGACAACCTTAAATGATGCATGCAGGGAATACAATGGTGAGAAAAGACTCTATGTCCTAATGGCATAATGATTTCAAACATCTAAATACATGGCTACATTTTAAATCTCCTTGGATATGTGATATACTATAAACATACTCTGAACCGAAAAGTAAACACTGCTTAAATGGTCTACACTACTTTTCTTGAAATGCTCATTTGCATTCATTTGGAAGTGATAGGTAGAGGAGGATATTGTTGTTTACATATTCAACTCTTTTGATTCTATGTCACTTGACCAATATGTGTTATTAATCTAATTTTACCAATTAAAGACATATAGAAGTTAACTCCCAGGTGTGTGCTAGAAAGAACTCTTTAAGTGTAATTTGTTTGTTTTGAGGGAATGGATTTCTCAAGAGCATGCCACAGTGCATTAAATTTTAATAATGTAGTAAATAACTTGTTCAGAGAACAACGGTGTTGTCAGTGACAGTTTTCAACTAAAATAGTTAAGTAAAAATCACAGGTGTTTTCAAAGTATTATACTCTGTAATTTTATAATCATAAATCTGTATCACCACCACAACTACCATCCCATTGGCTTTTTAAACTGTTCTCTTGATATCCCAGTGTGTTTCTACTTTTAGTTTCTACTTTTAGTTAGAATCAACATCACAAATTTCCTCAGAGATAACAGACATTTGTTATGTTGCCAATTTTGAGTCCTCAATTCCCTAATTTCATTCAAAAGTGCAATATTGTTTAATCTGCAATTATGGAAGGACTCTGCATCCACTGCAGACCTATTTAGCAACAATTAGGGGAAGAAATTATTATTTCTAAGTACCTTTGTAAACAAATCACAGAATACAGATGAATTTGCTGGGTCCTTTTATTTCTGCTAACAGAAAAATTGCTTCAGTGTTACTTAGATTGCTTTTCAGAATTTGAAAGGAAAAAATCAGGGAAATAAACAACTGAGTCAACAGTAGCAGAAAATAATCACAAATATCTACACAAGAAGACCTAACGGAGATTTTTTAAAATGTAGTCCTCCTGTTCCTCCTGTTTCTGTATGCTATTTCTAAATCTCATTTTGTCTCTCAGAATAATTAAGGAGACAAAGTTTGGTAAAGAACAATGTCACCCCAAAGAACTGGCAGTGCTCCAGTGGAATATACATTCTGCTAAAATCTTAGTAAAGCTTTCCCCACATAACATTGATCAAACATAAGCAAAAGTAAAGCTGTCAGTCAGCCAGTTTCCTGATTACTAACCTAAGACCCTTTAAGAAGCAAACCAGTGCCTCTACATCCCATCTGTTTGCTCACTTGCAGAGACACAGAATTCTATAGTCCATTGCTGCCCACAGTCTAATGGGAATCAGCACTGTGTAGAACTCCAAGGAAATTAATATGAATATCCTTGATCAATCAGTAAACAATTCTAAGATACTACCCAGGAAATTGTATAATATCCCCAAATGTATCCCAGGGGTTATCAATTTCAAGGACTCGAATAGGTATTATATGGGGAGCGGGGGAAGATCCTTCAAAGGTATACACTTCGCAGTTTCCTAATCTTTTTAAAGCTCACAGCCTTTTTATTCACAGAGCATTTAAAGTGATCAATAATGTTTGGAAAGCACTCATCTCTGTTCCTCATCCACTCCCTGAGAAAATTTTAATTTTAAACAAAGGATGCAAACCTAAACCAAAGGAATGAAATGCTGAAGCCTGAATTTCACTAGGTAGGCAAAAAAATAGTTTGGGGAAATTTTGATGAGTTATTTCAACTTCACAGGGCTCCTGATAACACACCTGCCACCAAGAATCACCAACAGCTCTGCTGGCACATACAGAGAAAAACTGTACTTCTTAGACTGAACTTTTGAAGTAAAAAGTGCATTTCAGAGTTTGCTCTTATCTTCAAATTATATTTTTTTTAAGTTGTAAGGAACCACTTTTATTTTCTCTCCTCCTCAGACTGAGACTTAATCTTCTAGGAACAAAAGGGGAAAGCTGTTAAACTATCATATGCAAATATACTCTTTAGAAAGAGACTAGCTATTCTGCGACAACAACCACATGGTAAAATTCAAAATTTGCAAAGTGCTCACTGCATTGAAGCATATGCAAATAAATATTTCCATGAGGTCTAGCCAGTCCATTTCCTTCTCCCAAAAGTGTCCTATGGAATAGGTCACTTCATTTGTAAAAGCTCAGTATAACATCTTGTTACTCACACACTACAGGAAACAAATTTGCTACATGAAATATTCATTTCTAAGAAGTAGGTTGTTTCTTATGCAGTCAACAAAATAGCAGCATTTGTAAACTCTGTTTAGTAAAAAAAAATTAATCAGTTACATTCACCAATTACTGCTTTAGGTGGAAGGGGAGAATATCCTTTCAATGAATGTGTTCTGTTTTCTCCTCCCTTTTTGTAAAGTTTATTATTTATCTGCCAGGTTTCTGTGATTCTTTTCTTATTGAAGAGGAGAGGAAAGAGTGCTGTCAATTTCAAAACAGTCTGCTCCTGACACATTAGAAGGGGATTTAATTATTCTGGCATGAAAACGCTAGGGAAAGCAAAATAAATACACTGAATTCAGGCAGACTCTCAGCTGCTCTAATTGCTTATGTGCTATAAGGACTTTCAAACAATAAGTCCTTAAATAATAAATTGATATGGGAAAGAATAATGATACCCAGGTGTGAAACCTTAATCTGAAGGCTGGGCCACATACTCAATGGCATAATTGCCTCTATTACCACATTCTGGCCTAACATAGTGGTTTGAGTCATGGAAACCCGGTAGGAATGAAAGACAAACTATGTGCAAATCAAAAAACCATACAATAGAGACCAGGTATCTAAATAGCTACTTGAAATGTAAAAGGAAGCTTCGGTTTTACATGAGACATTTCATTTAAACATATGACACACTCGGTCTCAGTTACAAAAGCAGAGTTAAGAAAATTTTCCATTGAAAACTTCACTGTTCTCAGCCAAAAATCCTCACAGAAGGAACTTCTTTAATTTCCAAATAAATATTCAAGCTACCCCATCACAAGTAGCTTCCGTTGTTTAAAAAAGATCCTGTTCTGTGAAACTCTTAAATTCCCTGCCAGGTATGTTACTCACTACAAGCTTCTGAATTCACCCATTCTCTGTTTATCTTTTATTTTCTATATTCATACAGAATTTACTTGAATGACTAACATATGACCTATTCTAGATAATGATATTTCTGAAGTTCCCACTTCTTAACTCCAAAAGAGCACACTATTTGAAAAACAAATTCAGTCTAGTGCCAACATCTTTTGGATATGCTATCTTAATTTTTCTTTGCATTATCAGGATTAAAGAATAGGATATCTCACCAGTCCATGATTCTGAAATAGAAAATGTTCTGAAACTTGGAAATTTCTTCATGATATATTTGGCAGCAAAACCCAACCATTCCTACATTTCACTGAAGAAATATTAAGGTATTTGATTATATGACTTTGGTCCAACTCCTCCATGAATGTTACAAAATACATGGTGTGTATACTACACTGCCTTTCCAAAATCCGAAAAATTGTTAACCATGGTGTGCGTGTGTGCATGCTAAGCTGCTTCAGTCACGTTGGACTCTGTGCAACCCTACGGACTGTAGCCCGCCAGGCCCCTCTGTCCATGGGATTCTCCAGGCCAGAATACTGGAGTGGGCTGTCATGCCCTCCTTCAGGGCATCTTGCTGAGCCAGGGACCCAAACTGTGTCTCTTACGTCTCCTGCCTTAGCAGGCGGGTTCTTTACCACCAGCACCACCTGGGAAGACCCAACTATGGTGTAAACCTGACCTAAGAATATCAGAAGAGAGGCCGCAATCCTGCTCACATATAATTGACCGAATTCCAATAAGACTTACCTACTAACACACGTGATTGAAAAGTGTGACAACTTATGCATTATAATCAAGGTTGCTGTAGTTGCTGTCATCATCTTTCCTGTGATGTATAATACGTGATATACACCTTATAGCTTGGTGTCTTTGTTATCACTGATAAATCAATTCACTCCATTACAAGGCAACCCATGTCTCCCGCATTGCAGGCAGATTCTTTACCAGCTGAGCCACAAGGGAAGCCCAATACTACCAAACCTAAGTCTAATATTCTCCCATCATTCAACTGCAGGTTTTTTGTTTTTTTTTTTAATGTAAGGCATTAATCAATTTCATTGTTGAGTATTTCTTTTTTAATTAATTAATTAATTTTAATTGGAGGATAATTACAGTATTGGGAAGGTTTTGAATATTTCTGATAGACTCTAAGATGAAGACTCCTTTACTGTGTTTATAGGTATATTAGTCTGTCACCAAGGGTATGGATATGGAGTCAAAATTTTTTATTTTTACCTTAAATCATCTAATAGTTGAATTCTTTATCTTGAACACATATAACTTGTATAATTAAAAATAACTACTATTTTAAATTAAAAAAATAATGCTACTGTATTATTTTACCTTCTTGTACTATCTAGATGTAGATATCATGCTCAGTCTGAAGAGGAAGAAAAAAAGAGAAACTAAAATAGTTGCTTAAGTTTACTGCTGTGCTCACTGCTCACCGCTTCTGCTTCTGTAAACTGGTCTACTTATTGAGGGAGCCAAACTGCTTAGGTGGGAAGTCAGGAGGACCTGGAAGCCCGTGCCATATAAAAGATACCCAGACCAAAGCCCAGGTGCTCGCCTCTGGAGGCGACTCTGCTGAGCCCACACTGGTCTGAATAAACCCTGCTGTTTTGTATCTCCAAGTGTTGCTTGTCCCTTTCCATCGCCATGGTTTCTATAAGATTTCCTGGTACATTGGCCGAGAAATGACAACTGAGTTGCTCCCCTGTGCCACCGTTGTCAGGGAACCGAGGGAAGCCACAGCTGCCAGCCCGGTGATGCCAACCAGCCGTTTGCTGGAGACCGACCCCTCACAAGGGCTGCATCGGCTGTGGCTCATGCTGCTTGCTGAATGGACTCAGAAGGAGAGCAGAAGCGGGGTCCAGGACCGGATGTCAGACAGTGCCCTGGGGACATCTGACCGAGTCAGGACTGGCCATGCTACAGAAGCAGAAGCCAGTGACCCGAGGGTCACTTAGAATAGGATGTGTTCCCTTGGGTGGTCTATTAATCCTGGGTGCTGTGGATGTGTGCCTGTGTTGAATGCGAGACCGCTCTCCACCATCTTTGACTACGGAGCCTAAGTCCCAACCTGTGGTTCCGTAATGACCTCATATGACTTAGGACAGTGCCAGTCTCCAGGAGGATCTAATTCCTCCCCGTGAGGCTGGTCAAGGTCAGGGGCTTATGCTGACCTGCCAGTGCTAAGAGGCAGCTAAATCTCCATGAGGGGAGCGGCCAGACAGATGAAAGTGAGTGTTTCCCTTTGTTCATTGTGTGGGACCACCACAAGTTAGGAACTCTCACATAATGGGCAGTTCAACCTCAAAACCTATTGTTTTAGGAAGCATGATTAAGATTTTAAGAAAGGATTCTCTGGAGAGTACGGTGTGAAACTAACCCCTGGAAAGCTGCGCAATTTTGTACCCTGGAATGGCCCTCCTTTAGGGTTGGATGGCTCCCAGAGGGGACTTTAGATGTGCCCACTGTCCAAGCAGTATATAGAGTTATGACTGGAGACTCCGGCCACCCAGACCAATTTCCATATATTGACCAATGGTTAAAAATTGCCCAGCGAAGGCCTCCCTGGGTTTGGTTCTGCATGACAGGTCAGGGGCAAGGTAAGGTTCTATGGCTCAATCGAAAAAAAGGCTTCATGTCAGAAAAAGGAACCACCTATCCTCCAGGGTGAAGCTAAAGACATGCCTCCAGTGCCCCCACCTTACGTCCCCACAGCTCCCCAGCTGGGAGCAGCGGATCTGCATTTACCAGGCAGTCTACCGGCTTCTGTTACACCTCTTCCCCCTGATGCTCCTGAAGCTATTGTGCCCCCATGATCAGAGACCCCAGAGCCAACGAGCAGGGTCTCCAGTTGGCTCAAGGGGCGGCTGCCCTATCACTTCAAATGCCTCTAAGAGAGACACAGGGACTGCAGCGTATTGTCCCCAGTGGGACTCTACAAGAGGGAGGAACTGTCTTCTGCTACCAACCATTTTCCACGACTGATCTTCTCAACTGGAAGCATCATACTCCTTCATACTCTGAGAAACCTCAGGCACCAGCTGATCTCCTAGAGTCCATTTTCCAGACTCATCGCCCCACCTGGGTGGACTGTCAGCAGCTTCTCCTCACCCTGTTCAATGCTGAGGAGCGCGATGAGTTGTGATAGAGGCTTGAAAATGGCTCCAGGCCAATGCCCCAGGGGGTCAATTAGATGTGGATAACTGGGCATGGAAGGCCCTTTCAGAAGAAGAGCCCCATTGGGACCCCAACACCAAGGGAAAGAAAAACTGGCTGGAGAGGTATCGACAGGCCCTCCTACATGGAGTAAAAGCTGGGGCTAATAAGCCTACTAACATGGCCAGGACCACTGAGGTATTGCAAAAAACCAGATTGAAAGCCTGGCCGACTTCTACGAGAGGCTATATGAGGTCTTCCGGGCCTTCACCCCTTTTGATCCTGAAGCCCCTGAGAATCAACGGCTGATAAATGTGGCCTTTGTGGGACAGGCCCAACTGGACATCCAGAAGAAATTACAGAAGTTAGAAGGGTTTGCAGGAAAAAACGCCACAGAACTACTAGCAATGGCTAACAAAGTCTTTGTCAATCGTGACCAAACAGCACATCGAGAAGCAGAAAAGAGGATGAAGCAAAAAGCCGCACTCCTGGTGGCTGCCCTGTCAAAGCCTGCAGCCCTAGTGGGGCCACCTCAAAGTCAAGGGGCCCAGACCCAAGAAAGAGGAACTCCTCAGCTGAATCAGTGTGCCTACTGCAAGGAGCAGTATCACTGGAAGAATGAGTCCCCAGCCGCCCTGAGAAGAGAACCAAAGCAGCAGGCCCGCTGAGCAGACATCAACCTGAGCCACCCCGCACTAATCTGACTGGCCTAACTGGAGCAGAATATGACTAGAGGGGACCAGGCTCTCTCCAATTGCGCCCCCAGAGCCTATGGTCAGAATTCAAGTAGGGGGCCATCCAGTGGACTTTATGGTGGATACAGGGGCTGGGCATTCTGTGGTCACTCAACAAGTATCCCCCCATCTCAGAAAAGGAGACCACTGTCACTGGGGCCACAGGTGCTCAGACCTGCAGGCCCTTCTGTGGTCCTCGACAATGCCAATTACGGGGTCATGAGGTACTACATGAATTCCTCTACCTACCTGACTGCCCTGTCCCCGTGAGGGGAAGAGAACTGCTGCCAAGATAGGGGTCCACATTTCCTTCTCTGTCGATGGGTCAGCCCAGCTAAAATTAAAGGACCACCCACCTCTTTGATTATGACTCTCGCTTTAAGGAGAGAAGAATGGAGCCTGTATTCCTCCCTTCCAGAAGAGAGGACCATTCCTCCTGAATTCGAGATTGAGTACCCACTAGTTTCAGCCTAGGAGAACCCCCCAGACCTAGCAAAACACTATGTCCCCATCCTGATGGATCTGAAACCAGGAGCTCAGCCTATAAAACTATGACAGTACTCGATTCCCCAAGAGGCCCGACTGAGAATCCAGGCTCATTAAGACAGACTACTCCAACACAGACTCCTGATAAAATTCCAGTCACCATGGAACATCCCATTGCTGCCCATAAGAAAGCTGGGAACACACGACTATTGTCTGGTTCGGGACCTAAGGGCTGTAAACAGGCAACAATTACTCTGTACCCGGCAGTGCCTAATCCATGTATCCTACAAAGACTGATCCCATCCACAGCCGAATGGTTTACTTGCTTGGACTTAAAAGATGCCTCCTTCTGCCTCTGGGTAGCATCTGTCAGCCAACCACTATTTGCCTTTAAATGGGAAAACCTATACATGGGAAGCAAGAAACAGCTTACTTGGACGAGGCTTCCTCAGGGGTTCAAGAACTCCCCTACTCCCTACAGCAGAGCCTTGGCCACCAACCTGGCTAAATTTCCTGGTCAAGAGTTAAACTGTGTCCTGCTGCAATACATCAATGACCTTCTGCTGGCCAGCATGACACAGGCTCAATGCCTAGAAGGAACAAAGGTCCTCCTCTCCCTGTTAATGGAAGCTGGGTATCGGGTATCAAAGAAAAAAAGACAAGTGAAATATCTAGGTTTTAGCATCATGCCAGGCCAGTGGATGCTGGGAACAGAAAGGAAACGAGCAGTTTGCACCATCCCTACCCCTACCACTCACAGGAAGGTCCACAAGTTCCTGGGAGCAGCAGGGTTCTGCAGGGACATGGATCCCTGGATTTTCAGACTTGGCCAGACCCCTATATGAGGCTCTAAAAGGAGAGGAAAAGGTCCCCCTTGAGTGGGGACCAACCCAGGAGGCAGCGTTTCAAACAATTAAGGCCAAACTCTCCAAGGCCCCAGCCCTAGGACTTCCCAGTGTAACCAGAGTGGTCAACCTCTTTGTTCATGAAAAGAACAGAATGACCTTGGGAGTCCTAATCTAAGAATTCAGACCCTAGCAAAGGCCAGTGGCCAGCCTGTCTAAACAAATTGACTCAGTCGTGGCTGCAGGGCCACCCTGCCTCTGAGCACTAGCGGCCACTATCTTACTAGTGAGGTAAGTTGACAAGTTAACGCTGGGGCAAAACCTCAGTGTTAAAGTCCCACACTCAGTTGTAACCCTGATGGATAACAGAGGCCACCATTGGCTCATGCATGCATGGATGACTCAGTATCAAGGGTTACTATGTGAAAATCCACAAGTAAAACTGGAAGTTGTATGGACTCTAAACCCAGCTACTTTCCTACCAGACGAAGCAGGGCCCCTGGACCATGACTGCTTAGAAATACTAGATGAAGTATTTTCTAGAAGACCAGACTTGACTGATAAACTTGACTTGACTGATAAACTCCAAAACCCAGACCTGGTCCTATATACTGATGGTAGCAGCTTCATGGAGCATGGGGAAAGGATGGCCGGGTATGCCATTGTGCCTGACTCTGAAGTGGTGGAGGCAGAGGCACGTCCTCAAGGATGCTCAGCACAGAGAGTGGAGTTGTGGGCATTAATCAGAGCACTAGAACTCAGCCAAGACTGGAAAGGCAACATCTATACAGACACACGGTATGCTTTCGCTACTCTACAAGTTCATGGAGGCTTGTACAAGGAAAGAGGACTCCTTACTACAGAAGGAAAGGGGCTCAGGAACCAAGCTGAAATCTTGAAGGTAGTACGGGGACCTCCTGGAGGTAGTATGGTGACCGAAGGAAGTGGCAGGCATCCACTGCAAAGACCACCAGAAGTGGGGAGACCCAGTGGACAAAGGAAACCTACACACCAATGCAGGCTGCCTGAGGGCAGCCGCCAGACAAACCAAAAGTCCTGCTAGCCCTGAAAATATCAGTTGCCCCCAGGTACTCTCCTGAAGAGGAGGAATGGATAAAAAAGGAAGGGGGAACCAAGGCGAACACAGCATGGTGGATCACGAAACACCACTGAGTCAATGTTCTGGAGCAGCTAACCTAGAAGCTGGTCCACCAACAACATGAACTGACCCATACGGGTCTCTAAGACTGCCTTGGAGACCTTGCTAGTCTGGTACTATCTCATCGCTCAGCTCCCCGCACTCTGCTCCTCTGTCTCCCAGCAATGTGCAACCTGTTAACAAAACAGTGCTTGTCAGGGGCCTAGTAGGCCGGGAGGGACACAGTGTTGTAGACTATCCCCATTTGAATGTCAACATTTTAGGAATCAGCAAACTAAAATGGACTGGAATGGGTGAATTTAACTCAGATGACCATTTTATCTACTCCCGTGGGCAAGAATCCCTTAGAAGAAATGGAGTAGCCATCATATTCAACAAAAGAGTCCAAATTGCAGTTCTTGGATGCAATCTCAAAAACAACAGAATGATCTCTGTTTGTTTCCAAGGCAAACTATTCAATATCATGGTAATCCAAGTCTATGCCTCGACCAGTAATGCTGAAGAAGCTGAAGTTGAACGGCTCTATGAAGACCTACAAGATGTTTTAGAACTAACACCCAAAAAAGATGTACTTCTCATTATAGGAGACTGGAAAGGAAAAGTAGGAAGTCAAGAAACACCTGGAGTAACAGGCAAATTTGGCCTTGGAGTACAAAACGAAGCACGGTAAAGGCTAATAGAGTTTTGACAAGAGAATGCACTGGTCATAGGAAACACCCCCTTCCGACAACACAAGAGAAGACTCTACACATGGACATCACCAGATGGCCAACACCAGAATTAGACTGATATATTCTTTGCAGCCAAAGATGGAGAAGCTCTATACAGTCAGCAAAAACAAGACGGGGAGCTGACTGTGGCTCAGATCATGAACTCCTTATTGTCAAATTCAGACTTAAATTGAAGAAAGGTGGGAAAACCACTAGACCATTCAGGTATGACCTAAATCAAACCACTTATGGTTATATAGTAGAAGTGAGAAATAGATTTAAGGGACTAGATCTAATGGACGGAGTGCCTGATGAAATATGGACAGAGGTTCATGACATTGTACAGGACACAGGAATTAAGACCATACCCAAGAAAAATAAATGCAAAAAAGCAAAATGACTGTCCAAGGAGGCCTTACAAATAGCTGTGAAAAGAAGAGAAGTGAAAAGCAAAGGAGAAAAGGAAAGATATACCCATGTGAATGCAGAGTTCCAAAGCATAGCAAGGAGAGATAAGAAAGCCTTCCTCAGTGATCAATGCAAAGAAATAGAGGACAACAATAGAATGGAAAAGACTAGAGATCTCTTCAAGAAAATTAGATATACCTAAGGAACATTTCATGCAAAGATGGGCTCAATAAAGGACAGAAATGGTATGGACCTAACAGAAGCAGAAGATATTAAGAAGATGGGGCAAGAATACACAGAAGAACTATACAAAAAAGATCTTCACAACCCAGATAATTACGATGGTATGATCACTGACCTAGAGCCAGACATCCTGGAATGTGAAGTCAAGTGGGCCTTAGGAAGCATCACTACAAACAAAGTTAGTGGATGTGATAGAATTCCAGTTGAGCTATTTCAAATCCTAAAAGATGATGGTGTGAAAGTGCTGCACTCAATATGTCAGCAAATTTGGAAAACTCAGCAGTGGCCACAGGACTGGAAAAGGTCAGTTTTCATTCCAATCCCTAAGAAAGGCAATGCCAAAGAATGCTCAAACTACCACACAATTGCACCCATCTCACACGCTAGTAAAGTATTAATCAAAATTCTCCAAGCCAGGGTTCAACAGTATGTGAACCATGAACTTCCAGATGTTTAAGCTAGTTTTAGAAAAGGCAGAGGAACTAGAGATCAAACTGCCAACATCTGTTGGATCATCGAAAAAGCAAGAGAGTTCCATAAAAACATCTATTTCTGCTTTATTGACTATGCCAAAGCCTTTGACTGTGTGGATCACAATAAACTGTGAAAAATTCTTAAAGAGATGGGAATATCAGACCACCTGACCTGCCTCTTGAGAAATCTGTATACAGGTCAGGAAGCAACAGTTAGAACTAGACCAACAGACTGGTTTCAAATAGGAAAAGGAGTACGTCAGGTCTGTATGTTGTCACCCTGTTTATTTAACTTATATGCAAAGTACATCATGAGAAACGCTGGGCTGGATGAAGTACAAGCTGGAATCAACATTGCCGGGAGAAATATCAATAACCTCAGATATGCAGATGACACTACCCTTATGGCAGAAAGGGAAGAAGAACTAAAAAGCCTCTTGAGGAAAGTGAAAGAGGAGAGTGAAAATGTTGGCTTAAAGCTCAACATCCAAAAAACCAAGATCATGGCATCTGGTCCCACCACTTCATGGCAAATAGAGGAGGAGGCAGTGGAAACAGTGGCTGACATTATTTTGGGGGACTCGAAAATCACTGCAGATGGTGACTGCAGCCATGAAATTATTATTGTTATTATTTTTTTTTTAACAAGGGACACATACAGACTGAAAGTGAAGGGCTGGAAAAAAATATTTCATACAAACAGAGACCAAAAGAAAGCAGGAGTCGCAATACTCATATCAGATAAAATAGACTTTAAAATAAAGGCTGTGAAAAGAGACAAAGACAGACACTACATAATCATCAAAGGATCAATCCAAGAAGAAGATACAACAATTATAAATATATATGCACCCAGCATAGAAGCACCGCAATATGTAAGAAAATTGCAGCCATGAAATTAAAAGACGGTTACTCCTTTGAAGGAAAGTTATGACCAACCTAGACAGCATATTAAAAAGCAGAGACATTACTTTACCAAGAAAAGTCCATTTGTCAAGGATATGGTTTTTCTAGTAGTCATATATAGAATGTGAAAGTTGGACAATAAAGAAAGCTGAGCGCCAAAGAATTGATGCTTCTGAAATGTGGTGTTGGAGAAGACTCTTGAGAGTCCCTTGGACTGCAAGGAGATCCAACCAGTCCAACCTAAAAGAGATCAGTCCTGAGTGTTCATTGGAGGGACTGATGTTGAAGCTGAAACTCCAATACTTTGGCTACCTGATGGGAAGAGCTGACTCATTTGAAAAGACCCTGATGCTGGGAAAGATTGAAGGCAGGAGGGGAAGAGGACACCAGAGGATGAAATGGTTGGATGACATCACTGACTCAATGGAGATGAGTTTGAGTAGACTCCGGGAGCTGGTGATGGACAGGGAGGCCTGGTGTTCTGTGGTCTATGGGATCGCGAAGAGTTGGACACGACTAAGTGACTGAATTGAACTGAACTGATCCCAATTTGAGGATATGGAAGTGGACTTCACTGAAATCACTCTGAGTTGAGGATTCAGATACCTTTTAGCTTTTATCTGCACCTTTCCAGGATGGGTGGAGGCCTTTCCTACTCAAACTGAAAAGGCAAGATAAGTAACCAAGGCACTCCTGAGAGACACTGTCCCCAGATATGGAATGCCTCTGACCATAGGGTCAGACAATGACCAGCATTTGTAGCTGAGACAGTACAACCGGTGGCAAGGGCTTTGAAGATCTGGTGAAAACTGCATATTGCTTACCGTCCCCAGAGCTCAGGGAAACTACAATGCATGAACTGAACCCTCAAACATGGCCTAACTATGTCAAGAGACTAGCTTACTTTGGGTAGATGTGTTACCTGTGGCCCTTCTTGAAGGTGCTCACCCCAGGCAGGGCTAGGATTCTCACCATTTGAAATCCTGTATGGATAATTGCCTCTGCCAGTCAACTTAAGGGGAGACACCAGAGAAATGGGGGACTTGGACTTACATAAGCAGCTGGAAGGGTTAGGACACACCATCTCTCTAATACATAAGTAGGTAACTGATAGGATACCCATATCCTTAGTCAAAACAGTACATCCCCACCAACCAGAGGACCAAGTATGGGTAAAGGACTGGAGAATAGAGCCTTAAAACCCACATGGACAGGGCCCTATTCTGTAATCCTAACTACTCTCCCTGCCCTCAAAATGGCAGGAATAGACGCTTGGATCCATAACTGCACAGTCAAACCCTCGAGTCCAACAGATAGCCAAAGGAAGTAGGAAGCCGCCCTCAATCTGGAGGAACCCCTGCACCCGACCTTGCAAAGAAGGGAACAACGATCCCTTCTCTGGCCATGCGGGAAGCTGGTCAGTCAATGCACGGCTAAAGCTTGAGGAACCAGCGGGACTGGCGAACAACACATGTATTGGTTACTAATTGGACCAGGATTCCTTCTACTTACCTTATTTGAAATAGGACAGTACCCTGTGTCTCCCCTTGAGTGGACTATCATTCGAAAACTTTCCCTCTGCTTTGCCTACCTCTTCATAGTTCTTATTTTTTGGAGTCTCCTCCTACAATGATCAGCTTAAGTATGAAAACAGTGTATTTTTGCCTTATAGTTTTGTTAATTTGTAAAATCCCCTCCTCATCTGAAAGTCAGGATGATTGTTTTGACTGTATGGAATCTTTCTACCATGAGGGGAAATGGGTCCGAGGATTTGCTTACTATACCTACCAACTGGCTGCATTTTACAGTTCAGCCTCTTCACTAGAGAAGGAAAACATTACTGGAAGGAAAAAATTAAAACTTGCAGGGTGAAAGACCTAACGTGCTATGGCACCCCAAGACAGATGGCCTGCTGGCCTCGAAAAACTCCTTTTGGGATGTCAGATGGGGGGAGGGGGGTGGCAGGAGACAGGACCAGGCTAGGAAGGAAGCAGTTAAAGAGGTGGTTAAACGGAAAGGCCATAATAGGCATAGCTAAAAATATCAGAAAGATTGTTCATGTCCCGGTTCAGACCTGGAAGGGATGGGACATAAACAGTTTCTTCAGAGGATGGTTCTCTTGGCTAGGAGGAACTAAGACAATAATCAGGGTAGTCATGGCCATGCTCGCCGGATGCTTGCTTATTCCTTGCCTCATGGCCCTCCTAGTCAGCACTGTAAAAAGTTCCATAGAGACCGTGTGGAAAGAAAGATGGCCACTCAATTGCTACTTATAAGATGATACCAGCAGCTGGCAGGTGATGATGTTCTCTGACAGCTTCAGATACACCCTGAGCATCAAAAGGGGGGAATGGACAGGAAAAAAAAAGAAACTGAAATAGTTTCTTAAGTTACTGCTATGCTCACTGCTCACCACTTCTGCTTCCGTGAACTGACCTGCTTATTACTGCTTACCTCTGCTTCTGTGAACTGATCTGCTTATTGAGTCAGCCAAACTGCCTAGGTGGGAAAATCACTAGAATTCGGAAGCCTGTGCCATATAAAAGATACCCAGACCAAAGCCTGGGTGCTCAGCCTCTGGAAGCAACTCCACTGAGCCCGCACCAGTGCTGAATAAACCCTGCTGTTCTGCATTTCTGAGTGTTACTTGTCTCTTTCCATTGCCACAGTTTCTATAACAAGTCAACCCGTGGGGGACCTTTTCAGACATGTCTGATTAACACTGACTCTTACCCATTTCTCTTATCCTCACTACACGTGAAGTTCCTTTTGTCTGAAACCTATGTGATTTCCTTCCTGCAAAGTGTGCAACAGATACCTTTAGAACCACAAATAGAAGAAAAGCATCCTTCCCCAAATCACTTAAATAAACAACATCTGAATGAAGTGAATAAATGCTCGAATAGAGTGAGAGATGTCTGTTATTGATGTGCAAGACAAAGTCATAGCACATTTTTAGAGTCATTTTAAAATAGCTTGAGATAAAATTTAACTGCTATAAGTATCCCCCTCTTCAGCACTCTAGAGTGCAACTTTGAGAATTATCCACAGGAGGAATGTCAGTGTTAAACAAAATAATATATAAGCAAACAAGAAGGACTTCCCTTCTTGGCCTCAGTTCCAAAAGTGAAACCACACAGATTCTCTACTTGCATTTATATCAGTCTGGATTGCAGAATATGGGCTAATGTTCTGTAGAACCTGAACATCTATCTGTATTTTTCACAGAAATGTATAGCAAACATAAAAATTTTGTTACATGTCTCTATCTCTTTGTGCATTATAATGTAGTACTTAAGGCTGCAGGTGATGAACCCAGATTCTTTAAGCTAATTCCATATATATTATAGGCACTTCCTAACTTAATAGATATTGGAATTGAGGTCCTTTTTTCGACCATGTACTATATACATGAAAAAGAAACAATAACAGAGGAAAAAACAAACTCTTAAAGAATATTATTACCAAAAATACAGTGCACTAAAATAAATAACTCAGAATGTAGATCCAAAGGACTGAAAACACTAGAGAAATTCTGAACAAATTAAAGTTTATAACTGAAAGTGGAAAACTTATAGTCCACGAATTTAAATTGCAAATGGTAGGAGTCACAGAATGACAGTATAGAGAAAATGAAAGTGAGAACTCAATCAGGATGCTTTTCCAGAACTTAAGAACTCAAGTCCTCAAAATGCAAGGGCACAACAGTAGCCAGCACAACAAACAATATCTACTTGGGCACATCACGGTGACAGCTCCAAACATTAAGAATAAGGAGGTCTTCTGTGGTGGTCCAGGGGTTAAGAATCAGCCATGCGATACAGGCGACACCACTTAGATCCCTGGCCCAGAAAGATTCCCACATGCTGCAGGGCAATGGCACCCACGTGCCACAACCAACGAGCCTGGTCTCTGGAGCCTGGGAGCTGCAACTACTCAGCCTATGCGCCACAACTACTGAAACCCTCCTGCCCTACATCTGGGCTCTGTAACAAGAGAAACCCTCACACCACAGCTGCAGAGTCGCCCCTGCTTACCGTAGCCAGAGAAAGCCCACACGTAGCAACAAAGACCCAGCACAGCCAAAAATAAAGTAAATAAATAAACACCTAAAAAAAAGAATAAGGAGAAGAACCTTAAGGTTTGCAGAGAGAAAATGCAACCTACAAAGGAATGATAATCAAATATGCATCAGACTTTTCACCAAAAACAACATCTGGTGCAGGAACTTTATACTTCTGAGGAAAAATATTTTCAAATGAAAATCTACCACCAGTCAACTCATCATGCAACGATATAGCATAAAAGCAATCATCTCACACTGAGAATATTTATCTTTTGTACAAGGTATTGCAAGGTATTTTCCTGGAAATTCCAGACTCTTTATCTACTCTCAGCTTCCAAACTACAGGGTCTTCAGAATTCTTAATTTCTTTTGATTTAGAGGATGTTCTTTTTGTCACTCTAATATTTTTCCCTTCACATCTTATATTCTATTCCCTAAACTTATTTTATATTCATTCTTCCATGTGCCCATAGTTCTATTTATTTATTAATAAAGACGCATTACCTATCTTCCATATGTTAGGTATTGCAGTAGTTAGGAAGTACAGATGCATAACGCATGGTGCCTACCCTCCGAGAACTTTCTATAATGAAAGTGATAGACAAACAAATAATTAAGTGACAGACAAACAAATTAATCATCTCCTTGAGATAGTGCCATGGGAAATCAGATAAGGTGATGCACAGTACGTTCAAGTATTACCTAAGTTCCATTAGGTAAAAACCTTCTAATATCTTTCTTAACTTCCTTATTTCATTTACTCATTTTAAACTATTATACCTAATTTCTTAAAGCACTCTCTCTTATTTCTATGATGAAGTCTAAAACAATGCTGCCCCCAAATGCTATCTGGGGCACATGAGCACACTACCAGTGTCTTACTGCATAATAGACTACATTCATGAATTAAAAAGAGATTTAACACCTTTTAAAATCAGGAACCAATTGGTATTATAATAAAATTGCTTCCAGGGGACTTATGAGAAATGTAGGTTTTAAGTTTTTGAATTTATGCTACCCATCAAATAATCAAAATAATTTGCTTAAAACATAGTTTTTAAAATTAATTTAATTGGAGGTTAATTACTTTATAATATTGGGAGTGTTTTTTTGCCATACATCAAAATGAATTGGCCATAGGTATACATGTGTGTCCCCCCCCCAATCCTGAAACTCCTTTCCACCTCTCTCCCCACCCTATCCCTGTTGGTTGTCCCAGAGCACCAGCTTTGGAATTATAATTTTAAAAGACAACTGCAGATGATCGTTTCAAAGTTGGCAAGTACTGTTGATAATTTATATTCCTGTCAAACTAATTATAGTTATTTTTACTGCTGTCATTATAACTATCAAACATCTTTCTATTAAGTATCAAATTCCTAAAGAGCCATATCTCTATCCAGAAATGTTCTTTGCTCTGTTTGTGAACCAGGGAAAACAGAAATCAGTAAACTCTTTTCAGGGAATTAATTAGAATGACAAGGATAAAGCTAAGAATTTGTCCACTAGATTATTCCCTAATGACCTTTTTTTTTTTTTTCACTTTACTTATCTGCCATGCTGAAGTAACACAGCATTAGAGGACCTTATCTCAGATACTCTCTACAATGAAGCCAACAGCTCCTGTTGCCTTGCTGTCTTTTAGCTTTGAATTAGGCATGTTCCATCTTTGGGACTTTCATAAGGGTAATGAACATTGTGGGAGGGCAAGGATGGCTACTTTTGGAAATACATTCTCTTTTTTTCCTCATTACTAGTGAATACTAATGGACTGATTCAAGGGATGTTGGCAATTCAGTCTCTTGCTCCTGTGCCTTCTTTAGATCTAGCTTGTACATCTGCAAGTTCTCAGTTCATGTACTGTTGAAGCCTCACTTGAAGGATTTTGAGCATTACCTTGCTAGCATGTGAAATGAGCACAACTGTACAATAGTCTGGACATTCTTTGGCATTGCCTTTCTTTGGGATTAGAATGAAAACTGACCATTTGGAGTCCTGTGGCCACTGCTGAGTTTTCCAAATTTGCTGGCATACTGAGTGCAACTCTTTAACAACATCATCTTTTAGGATTTGAAATAACTCAGCTGCAATTCCATCACCTCCATTAGCTTTGTTCATAGTAATTCCTCCTAAGGCCCATGTGACTTTACACTCCAGGATGTCTGGCTCTAGGTGAGTGAGCACACCATCATGGTTATCTAGATCATTTAGATTTTTTTTTGTTCAGTTCTTCTGTGTTTTCTTGTCACCTCTTTTTAGTATCTTCTGTTTCTGTTAGGTGCTTGTCATGTCTGTCCTTTTTCGTGTCTATCTTTGCATGAAATGTTCCCCTGGTATCTTGAATTTTCTTGAAGAGATCTCTAGTCTTTCCCATTCTATTGTTCCCCTCTATTTCTTTGCATTGTTCATTTAAGAAGGCTTTCTTATCTCTTCTTACTATTCTCTGGAACTCTGCATTCCATTGGGTATATCTTTCCCTTTCTCCTTTGCCTTTCATTTCTCTTCTTTTCTCAGCTATTTGGAAGACCTCCTCAGACAACCATTTTGCCTTCTTGCATTTCTTTTTCTTTGGAATGGTTTTGGTCACTGCCTCCTATACAAAGTTAGGAACCTCCATCTATAGTTCTTCAGGCACTCTATCTACCAGATCTAGCCCCTTGAATCTATTTGTCACTTCCACTGTGTAATCATAAGGGATTTTATTTAGGTCATACCTGAATGGCCTAGTGGTTTTTCCTACTTTCAATTTAAGTATTAATTTTGCAATTTAAGTCTGAATTTTGCTGCCAGAGTCAGCTCCAGGACTTGTTTTTGCTGACTGTATAGAGCTTCTCCATATTTGGCTGCAAAGAATATAATCAATTTGATTTCTGTATTGACCATCTGGTGATGTCCATGTGTGGAGTCATCTCTTGTGTTGTTGGAAGAGGGTGTTTGCTATGACCAGTGTGTTCACTTGGCAAACCTCTGTTAGTCTTTGCCCTGCTTCATTTTGTACTGCAAGGCCAAACTTGCCTGTTACTACTGGTATGTCTTGATTTCCCACTTTTGCATACCAATCCCCTATGATGAAAAGGACTTTTTCTTTTTTTTTGGTGTTAGTTCTAGAAGGTCTTGTAGGTCTTCATAGAATCATTCAACTTCAGCTTCTTTGGCATCAGTGGTTGGGCATAGACTTGGATTACTGTGATGTTGAATGGTTTGCCTTGTAAACAAACCAAGATCATTCTGTTGTTTTTGACATTGCACCCAAGTACTGCATTTCAGACTCGTCTGTTGACTCTGAGGGCTATTCTATTTCTTCTGGAGGATTCTTGCCCACAGTTGTAGATAATAGTGGTCATCTGAATTAAATTCCCCTACTTCTGTTCATTTTAGTTCACTGATTCCTAAAATGTTGCTGTTAACTCTTTCAATTTCCTGCTTGACCACATCCAATTTACTTTGATTCACAAACCTAACATTCCAGGTTCTTATGCAATATTGTTCTTTACAGCATCGGACTTTAGTTTCACCACCAGACACATCCACACCTGGGCATCATTTCCACTTTGGCCAAGCCCTTCATTCTTTGTTGAGCTGTTTCTCCACTATTCCCCAGTAGCATACTGGACACCGACCAACCTAGGGGGCTCATCTTCTGGTGTCATATCTTTTTGCTTTTTTATACTGTTTATGTGGTTCTCAAGGCAAGAAAGCTGAAGTGGTTAGCCCTTCCCTTCTCCAGTGGACCATGTTCATTCAGAACTCTCCACTATGACCTGTCCGACTTGGGTGGCCCTGCAAGGCATGGCTCACAGCTTCATTGAGTTACACAAGGCTGTGATTCATGTGATCATTTTGGTTTTCTGTGATTGTGGTTTTCATTCTGGAGGCCATGGGATTGTAGTCCTTGCTTCTTCTGTTTGCCTTCTGATGGATGGGGATAAGGTGCTTGTGCAAGCTTCCTGATGGGAGGGACTGGCTGTGGGATACTGGGTCTTGCTCTGGTGGGCAGGGCCATGCTCAGTAAACCTTTAATCCAATTTTCTGCTTAAAGGTCTTGCTCTGCTCCTTCCTTGCTAGTTATTTGGCCTGAGATGGCCCAGTCCTGGAGTCTGCAGGCTCTGTGGCAGGGCTAATGGTGACCTCCTCCAAGAGGACTTAGCCCATAAGAGGACTTATGCTGCACCTCCCACAGCTGCTAATACCAGTGCCCCTGTGCCCGTGGCAGGCCATTGTCAACACACACCTCCTCAGGAGACCCTCAAACACTCACAGGCAGGTCTGTCTCAGTCTCTTCTGGGGTCACTGCTCCTTTACCCTGGGTCCTGGTGTGCACAAGGTTTTGTCTGCACCCTCAAAGAGTCTCTGTTTCCCCTAGGCCTATGGAAGTTCTGTAATCAATTCCTGATGATCTTCAAAGCCAGATTCCCTGGGGATACTCAGTCCCTTTGCTGGATCTCCAGGTTAGGAAGTCTGATGTGGGGCCTAGAACCTTTGCAACAGTTCAGGAACTCCTTTGGTACAATTATACTCCAAATCGTGCATCACCAACCCAATGGCTCTATGGTAGGACTACAGGCTCCACTGCATGGCTAATGGCGACCTCCTCCATGAGGACTTCTGCCGACACACCATGCCACCCAGGACTGCTGCCACCAGTCACCACAGCCAGCCACTGCTGACCCACGTCTCTGCAGGAGACTGGCATGTTACTCAGCCATAAAAAGGAATGAAACTGGGTCATTTGAAGTGATGTGGATGGACCAGAGTCTGTCACTAGAGTAAAGTAAATCAGAGAGAGAAAAACAAATATCATATATTAATGAATATACATGAAGTCTATTAAAATGGTACAGGTGAACCTATTTGCAGGGCAGGAATGAAGTCACAGATACAGAGAATGGACATGCGAGCACAGTGAAGGAAGGGGAGGGTGGAAGGCCTGGCAGAGTGGCGCTGACATATACACACTACCATGTATAACACAGACAGCTAGCAGGAAGCTGCTCTACACCACCGGGAACTCAGCCTGGTGCTCTGTGACGACCTAGATGGGTAAGACTCTGGATGTGGTGGGGTGGAAGGGAGGCTTTAGAGGGAGGGGATATACGTACACTTATAGCTGATTCACTTTGTTGTATAGCAGAAACTAACACAACAGTGTAAAGCAACAGTACTCCAAAAAAAGAAAAATATTTCTAATCAGTTAAGATTTCTGAAAACAGATTTTTTACCTAAGACTTATTAAAACAGATTTTTCACCTAAGATTTATTAAAACAGATTTTTCACCCCAGCTGGTTTACTGGAATGTACCAAGCTTTCCTTCAATAATAAAATGCAATGCTCTCAGGGACTTTCAATAACCTCCATCCTAGGCTCATGGCAGGCATTACTAACTGATCATTAACTTCTTCACATTGAGCCAAACAGAGCCTCCCAAATCCACTGAAATCCCCCAAACCTTCTCACTACAAATCTTTCAGCAGCCCCACTCGAAATAAGACCCATTAAATAATGCCCTTTGCAAGTGGGCTAGAATGTTGCTGCTCATCCAGCTTTTCTTTCTAGGGAGTCCATATTTCTATAAAAATTGGGCAAAGTTTTGAAATTTGAGTGCTGGTCCCATGAATTAAAGACTCTGGCTTCCCCTTTGCCTCCTATCAGGATGCTCCCTTTTTGCTGCTATACATGTGACCCTGATGCTACTCTGAGTATCTACAGAAAAACCAACTCCTTCCCTCCCTTTCCACAGTGATATCTGCTCCTCTGGCCCTTTCCTGCAAAGAGCACTCACTTCCCTCAAGTTTAGCAAATAGGTCTGGAAGATTCCCTAAGAAGGAAATGGCAACCACTCCAGTATTCCTGCCTGGAAAATCCCATGGACAGAGGAACCTCTCAGGCTATAGTCCACGGGGTCACAAATAGTCAGATACAACTGAGCAACTGAGCACATACTCACACAATACATATTTAATTTGTGCAACCTCTAATATTTTCCTTTGGGTCTGAGGATAATACAACCCAATCCTTGTGTTTCTTTAGCTGAGATCACCTTATTTTGTTTCAGAGCATAGAAAGAAACTTCTCTTTTTTTGAAAGTGCCTAAATAAGGTTTCTTTGTAATTCTGTATGTTTCATTTGGGTGCCTAGAAACCATTATATCATGTGGGCACATGTGCCTCAACAGTCTGTTTATCCCAAAGGCTTGAGGCAGTGAAGTAACTCCACGGCAGTTTCAGCACCACTGGAGGAAGGCTCTTCACAATTGTAAGGAATTCAGCTTCAGCTGGGTTCCAAACTAAGTGAGGATCTAACTCCAGGAGGAGCCTTCCTACATCGACCAAAAAACACAGGTATAAATCTTAGAGCTGAAAATACTTAATATGCTAACCAATGAGCCATAAGGTAGGAGCCCCCAATGTGGGAGAGCCCAGGAATCTGGCAGAGCTCCTGGAGCCAGAATGAATTGTAGACAACAACCTAAAATGGGTATCCATGCACGTTTTGGAAAGATATCGGATATCAGGAAGCACAACAGATACTCCAGCAATCATTAATGTAAGGGGAATGTTAAAGACCTTTTAATCCAATCCACCCCACCTCTTATTTGATATTTGGGATAGCTGAGATCTAGACATATTAACTAACTTGCTTAAAGTTACACAGAGAAGCAAACTAAAGTTTCCTGGTTCTTGGGTCAGTCCTTTCTCCACTAGCCACCAGTCCACCAGTTCTCAGTTAAGAATGGTTCATATCTGCTCAGCATTTGAGAAGTATTCTTTTTGTTGAAAAAGATAGACATAGTTCTGAATACATCTTCTATGCCTCTTCCTATTGCTTCTATATCTTGGGCTCTCTTCATTCATACTATTTTTAATTATGGTAATATTTTGTTAGAGGGTCCATATTTGATTTTGAAAGACAAATGCATTACTTAATAATAATAAATAGCATTTATTATTTAGAGTTTGAGGATAATTTAGAGATCAGAAAATAAAGTAGAAAAATACTGAATCATAAATGATGTAAACTGGGAAGCTAGTGATAAAGTCCTACCTCCTTTCTGACATCTGTCAATGTGGTTAGAAAACACTAATTTCTAACAAGTTTTATAAATAGACCTCAAAGGAAGACTTAGCGCTGTTTATATTTTTACTTTGGTATTTCAGAATAAACTGTCCAACTTCTGTAAACCTATGTGAACATGACTGTACTCACTATCTGCTTTCCTCTTTCTCTACTTCAGCTCCTACTGACAGTGGAAAGATTGCCTGTGGAATATGTGCAGTTTGTCCTGTTTGTTTCTTTTTGAAAATATATAATTATTATAATTTTAAAAAACAATAGTAAAAAAAAAAAAAAGTAAAAAAAAATAAAAAAATAAAAACAATAGTAGATATCCAATCTCCACTTGGAGATATATAAAGCAGGGAAGAGTATTGCTCCCAACATTTTGGTGGAAAAAAACAAAAGCTGGAGTAAAAAACAAATTCATGACTGTTCTTAAACTTGGCAGTGTGTCAATGCTATGGGGCAACCAACTGGCCCAGCACCTAGGGAAAAAGAAGCACTTACAGGGACAGACAACATAGGAACACTAACTTACCCAGGTCAAATCCAGGAAGAAGTTAATCTAATTTGATTGGATTAAAGTGGAAGCCAAACACCAGTAAGAAGAATTCAGCTAAGGAAGCAGACACATTTCTGGAGGCCAACAATACACTGGAGAGAGGGTAAACTCTTAAGCGCAGCAAATGTAAAACCCTCCCCCCACCCCCTCGTCCTCCCCGCACACACAGACTGCACTGGACACTCACAGAAATAACTGGGAGAGTAATGAAAAAGTCTCCCTTCTGGTGTAGAACTAAAAAAGGAGAACAGCGGTCACTCCAGGAGGGGAAGCAATTTGTCCAAACCCTTCTCTCTTTTCTCACCTATAAAAGCAAAGGAAAGAAGGGAAGAGGGGAGGGAAGGAGGGAGGAAAACTGAAAGAAGGAAAGAAGGGAAGAAAAGAGGAAAAGCTTTAATCTGAAGGGAAAGGAGAAAAAACACCAACACACTTTGGACATTAGTGAAATCCCACTGAAGCTGGGTGAACAGACCGAGAAACAAACCTGGATCCCTGAGGGAGGAAAAATATATGTGCAAAGTTCAGAACATCACGGGGTGATGGGCAGGGTCAATGTTAAGACCACATCCCCAAGATACCTGAACATAGGACTGCCTCAAACAGAGGCTTAAATAAAACAATGGAGAATACCATCCCTAATAGAATGGGAAAGTCTAGAGATCTCTGCAAGAAAATTAGAGATACAAAGGGAACATTTTATGCAAAGATGGACACAATAACAGACAGAAATGGTATGGATTTAACAGAAGAAGAAGATATTAAGAAGAGGTAGCAAGAATACACATAAGAACTATACAAAAAAGATCATGACCCAGATAATCACAATGGTGTGATCATTCACCTAGAGCCAGACATCCTGGAATGGGAAGTCAAGTGGGCCTTAGGAAACATCACTATGAACAAAGCTAGTGGAGGTGATGGAATTCCAGTTGAGCTATTTCAAATTCTAAAAGATGATGTTGTGAAAGTGCTGCACTCAATATGCCAGCAAATTTGGAAAACTCAGCAGTGGCCACAGGACTGGAAAAGGTCAGTTTTCATTCCAATCCCTAAGAAAGGCAATGCCAAAGAATGCTCAAACTACCACACAATTGCACTCATCTTAAACGGTAGTAATGTAATGCTCAAAATTCTCCAACCCAGGCTTCAACAGTACGTGAACCGTGAACTTCCAGACATTCAAGCTGGATTTAGAAAAGGCAGAGGAACCAGAGATCAAATTGCCAACATCCATTGGATCATTGAAAAATCAAGAGAGTTCCAGAAAAACATCGACTTCTGCTTTATTGACTATGCCAAAGCCTTTGACTGTATGGACCACAAAAAACTGTGGAAAATTCTTAAAGAGATGGGAATACCAGACCACCTGAGCTGCCTCTTGAGAAATCTGTATGCAAGTCAGGAAGCAACAGTTAGAACTGGACATGGAACAACAGACTGGTTTCAAATAGGAAAAGGAGTACGTCAGGTCTGTATATTGTCACCCTGTTTATTTAACTTATATGCAGAGTAAATCATGAGAAACACTGGGCTGGACAAAGCACAAATTGGAAACAAGATTGCAGGGAGAAATATCAATAACCTCAGATATGCAGATGATACCACCCTTATGGCAGAAAGCAAAGAAGAACTAAAGAGCCTCTTATTGAAAGTGAAAGAGGAGAGTGAAGAAGTTGGCTTAAAGCTAACATTCAGAAAACTAAGGTCATGGCATCTGGTCCCATAACTTCATGGCAAACAGATGGGGAAATAGTGGAAACAGTAACAGAGTTTATTTTGGGGGGCTCCAAAATCACTGCAGATGGTGGTTGCAGCCATGAAATTAAAAGACGCGTTCTCCTTAGAAGAAAAGTTATGACCAATTTAGACAGCATATTAAAAAGCAGAGACATTACTTGGCCAACAAAGGTCCATCTAGTCAAAGCTATGGTTTTTCCAGTAGTCATGTATGGATGTGAGAGTTGGACTATAAAGAAAGCTGAGTGCTGAAGAATTGATGCTTTTGAATTGTGGTGTTGGAGAAGACTCTTGAGAGTCCCTTGGACTGCAAGGAGATCCAACCAGTCCATCCTAAAGGAAATCAGACCTGAATATTCATTGGAAGGACTGATTCTGAAGCTTAAACTCCAGTACTTTGACCACCTGATGCGAAGAACTGACTTATTGGAAAAGACCCTGATGCTGGGAAAGATTGAAGGCAGGAGGAGAAGGGGATGACAGAGGATGAAATGGTTGGATGGCATCACCAACTCAATGGACATGAGTTTGAGTAAACTCCGGGAGTTGGTGATGGACAGGGAGGCCTGGTGTGCTGCAGTCCATGGGGTCGCAAAGAGTCAGACATGACTGAGCAACTGAACTGAACTGAATCGAACCGTAGTGCTCACTGCCAGACTAAGAAGCACTGAGTCACAAGTAACATGCAAGAGCCAGATCACTCTAAGGAATGGCACAAACGAAAGACTTAAGGCTGAGAATAAACACTGAAAAAAATTACTTTTTCAAACTAACTACTATCTTAAACAGAAAATAACCCCAGTAGAATGTAAAATCCATGGTGTAATAGGGCTATCATAGCAACAATAAACCTCAAACCTAGCCCAGCTCTTAATTAGATTAACACAAATCCTGGTACTAAAGGCTTGGTTAAAGGAAATGCATGCCCACTTCCAAAGATAAAAATTATTTACATCAATCTCTAATGTCCTACACAAAATGTTCATTCAGCTTTCTATATTTAAAACAGATAACCAACAGAGACCTACTGTATAGCACAGGGAAGCTTGCTCAATATTCTATAATAACCTAAATGAGAAAAGCATCTGAAAAGGAATATATACAGGCATTTGTATAACTGAGTCACCTTTCTATACACCTGAGACTAACACAAAATTGTTAATCAACTATACACCAATATAAAATAAAAAAATTTTTAAGATGTTTGGCTTTCAACAAAAAGGACAGGCATAGAAAGCATGAAAAAAAAAAAAAAAAACTCCCAAAAGACAAAGTGATCATCATAGCCAAAGTCAGATATGACAAAGATGTTAAATGTCAGACATAAAATTTTAAATAAGTAGGAATTAATATGTTAAAGGATCTAATGGAATAGTTGGACAATACCTAACATCACAGGGATAATTTTAGCACATAGATGGAAACTGCAAAAAAGAATCAAATGGAAATGTGAAATCAAAAGCATAGTATCAGAGAACAAGAATACTTTCAATGGGCTCATAAGTAGACTAAAGAATCAGTGAACTAGAAAACTAGGTCAAAAGAGTTATCCAAACTGAAATATAAAGAGATAAAAAGAGAATAAAAAAGGATGGAACATTCAAGAGCTGTGGGACAATATATCAAACAGTATAGTGTACACATAATTATAATCCCAGAAAGGAAAAGAGAGAGAGACTAGGACAGGGTGAAATATTTGAAAAATAATGACCAAGAATTTTTTAGGATTAATTACAAATGCCAAACCACAGATCCAAGTAACACAGTGAAAAAAAAAAAATTTAATTGCTAAAATCAAAACACAAGAGATAACTAGGTAGCCAGAGGAAAAAAAGAGACGTTACATGCAAAAGAAAAAAAAATATTTAAAACATGAATTTCTCTTCAGAAACTATACAAGTTAGAAAATAATTATATAATATCTTTAAAATACTGAAAGATGAAGTTGTCAACCCAAAATTCAACCCCAGCAAAAGTAACTTTCAAAAATGAAGGAAAAAGAAAACTTTTCACGGACACAGACAAACTGTAGGAATTTACTGCCAGTCACCCTACTCTACAAGAAATAATGTAAGTAATTATCAGCAGGATGGTCAAACAAGACATCCTTCAATTGTATCCCTTCTGAAAAACAATTTGGCATCCATTCACTCCCAAAAGTGCCTTTCTGGGAGTGCTAGAATCCAGGTTGGAGACTGTAAAGCCTCAGTGAAGTCTAACACTGAGGACAGCCACATTGAAAAAGCAAGATGTCACCCAAGCAGCTGAATCACTGACCATGGTCCCAGCTACAGACCCAGAAAAATCTCCATCCTCTGAGGACTTGGCAGCAGCCCCATTTGATTCGGTCCTATCACAAGCATCGTATATCAAAGTGTTAGTTGCTCAGTCATGCCCGATTCTTTGTGACCCCATGGACTGGACCCCACCAGGCTCCTCTGAATTCTCCAGGCAAGAATACTGGAGTGGGTAGCCACTCCCTCCTCCAGGAGATTTCCCCAACCCAGGGATTGAACCTGGGTCTCCCACACTGCAGACAGATTCTTTACCCTCTGAGCCACCAGGGCTGACATCACATACCAAAGGAACCAGTAGAAGTCACACCCACGTGAACACTGGGTAATAGGCATACAGAACTTGGTCTCAACTGTGGACCCTGAATTAGCCTGTACACCAGCTCCAGCTCCTCTCAGCCATAGTCTGAGAGCCCCTGAAAGTAAGACTATAGATTCTGAAAGAGCCCTATAACTGGGCTCCAGTTCATCCCTGTCATATTCTGTGAACAGTCCTGCTGGCATAGGGACCTGGAAGGTAACTCTCCCATCTGTGCCCCAGAGATCCTGAAAGGACACTATACTTGGCTCCAGCTTCCTCATAACCACAGTTTGCCTCAGTCTTGCAGGTCAAGGGACCCAGTGGGAAACAATCCCATCTGCAACCTTGAACATTCATAATGGGCCCTACACTAAGGCTCCAGGCCCTTCACAGCTACAGTTTGCCTACAGTCCTGAGTGCCCAGGGGCCCAGTGGAAGACGTGACTGCCTGTGCTTCCAGAGATTCTAAAGGGGCCAACGCTCAGTTCTAGTCCCTCTCAGCTGCTGCTGCTAAGTCGCTTCAGTCGTGTCCGACTCTGTGCAACCCCATAGACGGCAGCCCACCAGGTTCCTCTACCCCTGGGATTCTCCAGGCAAGAATACTGGAGTGGGTTGCCATTTCCTTCTCCAATGCATGCATGCATGCTAAGTCACTTCAGTTGTGTCCGACTCTGTGCGACCCTATGAACAGCAGCCTACCAGGCTCCCCTGTCCACGGGATTCTCCAGGCAAGAATACTGGAGTGGGTTGCCATTTCCTTCCCCCCCACCCCCAGCTACACTTCTCAAACAATTCTGTGAGCGTAAGAACCCAGCAGGAGAAACTCCTATCTGTGCTGCCAAAAACCATGAAAGGACGCTATACTCAGTTCCAGCTCCTTTCAGTCACAGTTCACAAGCAGCACTGCTGACCCAGTGATCCAGCGGGGAATTCAGAACTGCACCTCAGGGGATCCAGAAAAGAGCCCTATTATTGGTTCCAGTCCCTCTAGGCATGGTCGGGAAGCAGTTGAACCCACGCAGGAGCCTGTTAGGAAGATATGCTCATCCATGGCTTCAGACCAAGTCTAGAGACCTCGATCTTGACTATGGAACCTGAAAGAGCCCTGGGGCTTGGCCCCAGTCCCTTTTTGCGATTGTCCAAGACCAGACCAGCCAATCTAGAGATCAATCCAGTAACCAAGGCAGGAGGTTTTCCAGGAAGCTGGCAGAACCCACACCTGGCCATGCACCTGGTAATAGGCCCACTAACAAGTGAGCCAACTGTGGATCCTGAAGCAAATCCTTGTCCAAGAACCACCCTACTAAACATGGTACTGAAAGTAACCCAATGCACCAAAGGACCAGACAAAATCCACACCCATCAGAAACCCTTGTAACAAGCCCACCAACCAGAAACCCCACCACAAACTTGTGACAGCCTCATAAACCAGCTCCAAGGCAGTACAACTTAAGATTCTGGAGGTAATCCTATCAGCCGAGGGAACAAATAAGAAATCTTTACCCACTAAAACCAGGGTATAAAAACTGGAAGAGGTGTTTTTTATCTTAAAATGCACAAATACCAACGCAAGGCTACATGGATCATAAGTTCAGTTCAATCGCTCAGCCGTGTCTGACTCTTTGCAACCCCATGAACTGCAGCATGCCAGGTCTCCCTGTCCATCACCAACACCCGAAACTTGCTCAAACTCATGTCCATCGAGTCGGTGATGCCATCTAACAGTCTCATCCTCTGCCGTCCCCTTCTCATCCTGCTTTCAATCATTCCCAGCATCAGGATCTTTTCCAATGAGTCAGTTGGCCAAAATATTTGTATCAGGTGGCCAAAATATTGGGGCTTCAGTTTCAGCATCAGTCTTTCCAATGAATGTTCAGGACTGATTTCCTTTAGGATTGACTTGTTTGATCTCCTTGCAGTCCAAGGGACTCTCGAGTCTTTTCTCTAACACCACAGTTCAAATTCTTCAGTGCTCAGCTTTCTTTACTGTCCAACTCTCACATCCATACATGACTACTGGAAAAAAAATAGCATTGATTATATGGACCTTTGTTGGAAAAGTAATGTCTCTGCTTTTTCATATGCTGTCTAGGTTTGTGATAGCTTTTCTTCCAAGGAGCATCTTTTAATTTCATGGCTGCAGTCACCATCTGCAGTGATTTTGGAGCCCAAGAAAATAGTCTCACACTGTTTCCCCATCTATTTGCCATGAAGTGATCAGACTGGTAGCCATAATCTTTGTTTTATGAATGTTGAGTTTTAAGCCAGCTTTTTCACTCTTCTCTTTCATTTTCATCAAGACGCTTTTTAGTTTCTCTTTGCTTTCTGCCATAAGGGTGGTGGCATCTGCATATCTGAGGTTATTGATATTTCTTGCTGCAACCTTGATTCCAGCTTGTGCTTCATCTAGCCTGGCATTTCACATGATGTACTCTGCATATAAGTTAAATAAGCAGGGTGACAATATATAGCCTTGACATACAGCTTTCCCAATTTGGAACACCTTTCCCATTTCACATGATGTACTCTGCATAGAAGTTAAACAAGCAGGGTGACAATATAAGCCTTGACGTACACCTTTCCCAATGTCTCGTTCTAACTGTTGCTTCTTGACCTGCATACAGATTTCTTAAGAGGCAGGTAAGATGGTTTGGTATTCCCATCTTTTTCAGAATTTTCCACAGTGTTGTAATCCACACAGTCAAAGGCTTTGGCATAGTCAATAAAGCAGAAGTCGATGTTTTTCTGCTTCTTTTTTCTATGTTCCAATGGATATTGGCAATACGATCTCTGGTTCCTCTGCCTTTTCTAAATCCAGCTTGAATGTCTGGAAGTTCTTGGTTCATGTACTGTTGAAGCCTCACTTGGAGAATTTTGAGCATTACTTTGCTAGTGTGTGAGAAGAATGCAATTGTGTGGTAGTTTGAACATTCTTTGGCATTGCCTTTCTTTGGATTGGAATGAAAACTGACCTTTTCCAGTCCTGTGGCCACTGCTGAATTTTCCAAATTTGCTGGCATATTGAGTGCAGCACTTTCACAGAATCATTTTTTAGGATTTGAAATACCTCAGCTGGAATTCCATCACCTCCACTAACATAGTTTGTAGTGATGCTTCCTAAGGTCCACCTGACTTCCCATTCCAGGATGGCTGGCTCTAGGTGGGCTATCACATCATCGTGGTTATCTGGGTCATTAAGGTCATTTTTGTATAGTTCTATGTATTCTTGCCACCTCTTCTTAATATTTCTGCTTCTGTTAAATCCATACTACTTCTGTCCTTTATTGTGCCCATCTTTTCATGAAACCTTCCTTTGGTATCTCTAAGGAGCAAGCAAATATGACACCAAAGGAAACTAATAAAGCTCCAATAACCAACTCCAAAGAAATGAAGATTTATGATTTTCCTGACAAAGAATTCAAAATAATAATCTTAAAGAAACTCAGTGAAATGCAAAAGAATATAGACAAACACAAAAATAAAATTAGGAAAACAATATTTGAACAAAATATTAATGAAGTTTAATAAAAAAGAGAATGATAAGAAAGAAACAAACCAAAATCTTAGAGCTGAGCTAAATAATGACAGAATTGAACAGTTCAATAATGAGTTTCAACAACATACTTGATCTTGCAGGAGAATCACTGAACTCTCACAGATCATTTGAAATTAACCAAATAGAGAAACAGAAAGAAAAAAGTAAAGAAACATGAATTATGAGACACACTCAAATGAACAAATATTCCCATCATGGGAGTCCCAGGAGGAGAGGAAGATGTAAAAAGTTTACTTAAGAAAATAATATTTGAAAACATCCCAAATCTTGGGAAAAAATATATGCCATCAAGCACAGGAAGTTCAAAGAGCTCCAAGTAAGATCAACCAAAGAATATTATGCCAAGACACATTATGGTCAAAATGTCAAAAGTAAAAAATACATAGATAATTTTAAAATCAACAAGAGAAAAACATCCCATTATGAGGTTATCAGCAGATTTCTCTGCATGTCAGAAGACAGTGAATATATTCAAAGTACTCAAAAGAAAAAAAAATGCCTACAAAGAATAATATACCTGGAAAAATCATTCTTCAGAAATAAATGAGAGCTAAAGACATCCCCAGATAAACTAAAGCTAAGGGAGTTCATCACCAATACATATGTTTTACAAGAAATGCTCAAGGGAGTTTTTAAAGAAATAAAAGGACACAAAGTAACAACGTGAAAATGTATAAAAGTATAAAACTTATTGGTAAAGGTAAATATATAGTAAAATTCAGAATACCTAATACTGTAGTGATGGTATATAGAGTACTTTTATTTCTAGTAGAAAAGATTTTTAATACTATTAAAATACTCATAGCTGCAATAATTTACTAAAGGATGCACAATATTAAAAATACATAGAAGTGTGATATAATAGCACAAAACATGGGGGAGAAGTGAAAGGGTAGGGGTTTTATATGAGTCTGAAGGTAAGTTGTTATTAGCTTATAGTTATAAAATGTTTTATGTAAGTCTCATGGCTACCACAAAAGGAAAAAATCACCTATTATAGATACATAGAAGATCAAAGGAAAGGAACAAAAGCATACCACTCCAAAAAAAACGGAAAAACACACAGAGATAGCAAGAATGAAAGACATCAACAAAAGGATTTTTTAAAAAATAGTCAGAAAACAACTACAAAATGACACTATTAAGTCCTTATCTATCAATAATTACTTCAAACATAACTGGATCAAATTCTGCAATAAAAAAACCAAATGCCCGAGTGGGTGAAAAAAAACACAAAAGTCAACAATATGCTGCTTACAAGAGAAGTCATTTTAGCTTTGTAGGACATACACAGTTAAAAGTGAAGAGACAGAAAAAGATATCTCATGCAAATGGTAAACAAAAGAGAACAGAATTATCTAGGCATATCAGGTAAAAATAGATTTTCAGTCAAAACTGGTTAAAAGAGAGAAAGAAGGTCACATAAAATAAGTGATATAGGAGTCAATTCATCAAGTAAATATAACAACTGCAAATATATATGCAGCCAACATTGGAGTACCTAAATATTTAAAGCAAATATTAACAGAACTTAAGGGAACAATAAAATAATAGAAGGGGACTTCAACACTAATTTAAACATTAGGTGGATCATCCAGACAGAAAATCAGTAAGTAAACAGAAGACCTAAGTAACACTATAGACTGAAGTGATCTAACAGACATTTACAGAATATTCCATCCAACAGCACCAGAATACAAATCTTCTCAAGTATATATGGAACATTTTCAAGGACAAAGTATGTGTTGGGCCACAAAGCAACACTTAACATATTTGACAAGACTGAAAATATATCAAGCATCTTTTCTGACAAAAATGGTATGAAACTTGAAATTAATAACAATAGAAAAATGGAAAAAATAATCACAAATGCTTTTATATTAAACAACACACTCCTGAACAACCAATGGGTTAAAGAAGACATCAAATGGGGACTTAAAAAGTATGCTGAAGCAAATGAAACAAAACCACAGCTCACGTAATAGTATGGTATGCAGCAAAAGCAGGTCTAAGTCAGGTATTTATTAATATAGTAATAAATAACTTCATTAATATTAAGACCCAAGACCCCCCTCAAAATATTGCAAATAATCAAAAATTACATCTTAAAGAGGTAGAAAAAGAAGAAAAATCTAAGCCCAAAGTTGGTAGAGGAACTAAAATAATCAAATAGAAACAAATAATATAAGAGACTATAAAGACAATAGAAAAATTTAATAAAACAAACAGTTGTTATTTGAAAAGATAAAACTAATAAACACTAGCTAGACCAAGAAAAGAAAGAAGAGTTAAACAAAGGAAATTAAAAATGAAAAGACATTACAACTGCTCACTACAAAAATATAAAGTGTCATAAGAGGCTTTAATTATAAACAGTTATGTGCCAACAAATTGGATAAACCAGAGGACATAAGTAAATTCCTAGAAACATATAACCTATCAGGAGTGAATCATGAAGAAATAGAAAATTCAGATAGACCAATAACAACTAAGGAGACTGAATCAGTAACTAAAACCCTCCCAACAAACAAAATCCCAGGACCAGATGGTTTCACTGGTGAATTTGTCCAAACATTTAAACTATTAATGCCAATACTTCTCAAACTCTTCTAAAAAAATCAAACACAAAGGCATACTCCCAAATTTATTTTTTGAGGTCAGCATTACCTTGATAGCAAAGCGAATAAAGACACTACAAGAAAGGAAAATTACAGACTAACAACCCTGCTGAATACAGATGCAAACATTCTCAAGAAAAAACTGGCAAGCCAAATTCAGCAACACATTCAAAGGATCATATATCATGATCAAATAGGATATATCCCTGGATGCAAAGATGGTATAATATATGCAAATCAATAACTGTGATACAGCACATTAATAAAAAGAGGGATAAAAATCATATAGTCATCTCAATATATTCAGGAAACATTTATTATTTGGATTTTTAAAAGAAGTAAATCCTTCCAGTTGCAATGGATGAAACTTGAGGGTCTTATGCTAATAAAATAAGTCAGAGAAATATAGATACTGTATAATCTCACATACATGTATATAAAAAGCCAAACTCATAATATATAAAAAGCCAAACTCATAGAAATAGTATATGGTTGCTACCAGGGTTAGGGGAGGTGAGAAGAAAGGACTGGGGGAGGGATAGGGAAATGGAGAAATTTTGATCAAAGGACACAGACTTCTAGTTAAAAGATTAGTAAGTTTGAGGGATCTAATATAGAGCATGGTGACAAGAGTTAACAGTACTGTATTATATAATTGGAAGTTGCTAAGAGTAAATCTTAAATATTCTCACTACAAAAAAAAGATAGCATTTATATGAGGTGATGCATGTGTTAACTAACCTTACTGTGGTTATCAGTTTACAATAATACGTGTATCAAATGATTGTGCTGTACATTTTGAATTTATACAGCTACAGGTCAAATTCTTTAAAATGCTGGGGGAAAATATTAAAGAAGAAGGAATGATGCAAGACAAATTTGTATATACATAAAGAAATAAAAGGTACTTGAAACAGAGCAAACTGAACAAAATTCATTTTTTTCTATTTTAATTGGTCTAAAATATACCTGTGAAAAGCAAAAAATAGAAAAAAATGTAGCAATCAGTTGTTTATAGCACATAAAAAAATAAAATGTGGCATAATAATACCACAGAGGATGGGATGGAGAATTCAATATGTCATATTGTAAGGTCCTTACACTACAAATGAAACTGTGTTAAAATATTTAAAGATAGATTCTGATGTATATTGTAAACTCTAGGGTAATAGCTAAAAACTTTTATAAAGAGATAAATATTAATAATTATTCATTAGAGGAGATAAAATAGGATAAAAATGCTTGATTCATCTAAGAGAAGGAAGAGAAAGAGAAAAGAGAGATAAATGACAAATGGAACAAATTGTAAATAGCTTTCAAGTGAGGAGATTTTAGTCCACTCATATCAATAATCACATATGTGTGAATGGTCTAAACAAATAAAATAAGAGATTATCACACTGGATAAAATAGCAATACCCATTAAATGCTATCTATAAGAAATCCACTTTCACATAAAGATATAGATAAAGTAAACTTTAAGAGATAGAAAGAAATATATGATATTAATGTAAACACTAGCCAAAAGAAAGTTGGAATAGCTATAATAATATCTGGCAAAAGAGACCTCAGAACAAGGTATATAATCAAAGTTATATAAAGAGAGACATCATGTAATAATAAAAGGATCAATTCTAAAGAAAATATAACAATCCTAAATTGTGTATAGAGTTTCAAAATATATAAAGCAAAAGACAATAGAACAGATAAACTCACAATTGTAACTGGAGATATTATTATTCTTTTCAGTAATCGATAGAATAAGAAGGCAGGACATCAGTAAGGATCTAGATAACATGAACAATGTTATCACCAGCTTTATCTAAGTAATATTTAGAGAACATGACATTAAACAACAGCTCAATACACATTTTTCTCAAATACACTTGGAATGTTGATGAAGAAATCATATTCAGGGTGATAGAATAAATTTTACCAAATTGAAAACAATATTAACTAACCAAAAATAATCTGACCATAATCAAATTAAACTAGAAATCAATAACAGAAAAATACATGGAAAAATCCTGATTATTTGGAAATTAAACAGCACAATTATAAATAACATTTCAATCAAAACAGATCAATGAAACTGTTTGAAGTGAAAAGAAATGAAAATTCAATATGTCAAAATTGGTGGAATGTAGCTAAAACAAGAGGAAATTTTATAGCACTAAGTTTTTATTTTAAAAAAGAAAAAAATTTTCAAATCAGTAACCTAAAACTCCATGTTGAGAACCAGAGAAAGGAGAGGAAAGGAAATGAAATCATGCAGAATAGAGAAAATTATACAGATAAGAGCAGAAATCAAGGGAGTAAGACCAAAAAAAAAAAGAGAGAGAGAGAGAGCATTAATCAGACACACAAAAAAATCCACTCAAAATTATATAGATAACTGAGTAGTCCTATATGTAGAATGACTAAATGAATTTTATTCATAGTAAAAAAAAACCTTCAGTAAAGAAAACTCCAGGCCCAACTGGTTTCAGTTGTGAATTCTAGCAAACATTCATGAAGGAAACAATACTAATTCTACAAAATCTCTTCTCCAAAAACTAGAAAAAGAAGAAACACTTCCCAACTCATTTATGAGATAAGCACTTGTTACACTAATAACAAACACATCAAAAGAAAAGAAAACTGCATACCAGCATCCTTTGTGAATATAGATGCTAAACCTTTGAAAAAAGTTAGCAAATCAAACTCAGCAATATATATTGTTGTTAGTCGCAAAGTCATGATCAACTCTTTTGTAACCCCATGGACTGCAGCCTGCCAGGCTACTCTGTCCATGGGACTTCTCAGGCAAGAATACTACACTGGGTTGCCACGCCCCTGGAGCCCCTGGAGCTCTTCCCAGCCCAGAGATCAACACTGGCAGGTGGGTTCCTTACAAATAGTGCCACCTGGGAAGTAAGCAATATATACCTAGGGTAATATCAAAGGCTCAGAAGACAAGCTACAGACTGGGAGAAAATATTTGTAAAATACATATCTGATAAAGAACTGTTATCCAAAATATACAAATAACAGCTAAAACTCAAAATAAAAAGCAAACCACTCAACTTATGAATAGGAAAATAAAAACCCTGTTGAATAGACACCTCACCAAAGAAGATATACAGATGGCAAATAAGCATGTAAACACATGCTCAACTTCATATGTTACTAGGAAATTGCAAATTAAAACACAAACTAGTTATTACCAAACATCTATTTGTTGTTGTTCAGTTGATCAGTTGTGTCTGACTTTTTGCAACCCCATGAACTGCAGCACTCCAGGCTTCCCTGTCCATTACCATCTCCCAGAGCTTACTCAAACTCATGTCCATCAAGTCAGTGATGCCATCCAACCATCTCATCCTCTGTCGTCCCCTTCTCCTCCTGCCTTCAATCTTTCCCAGCATCAGGGTCTTTTCCAATACATCAGTTCTTTGCATCAGATGGCCAAAGTACTGGAGTTTCAGTTCCAGCATCAGTCCTTCCAAAGAATATTCAGGACTGATTTCCATCAGGATGGACTGATTGGATCTCCTTGCAGTCCAAGGGACTCTCAAGAGTCTTCTTCTTCTCCAACACCACAGTTCAAAAGCATCAATTCTTTGGTGCTCGGCTTTCTTTATAGTCCAACTCTCACATTCATATGACTACTGTTGTTCAGTCACTAAGTTATGTCCAACTTTTTGCAAGCTCATAGACTATAGCACGCCAGGCTCCTCTGTCCTCCACTATCTCCCAGAGGTTCCTTAAATTCCTGTCCACTGAGTCAGAGATGCTATCTAAACATTTCATCCTCTGCCACCCTCTTCTCTTTTTCCCTTCAGTCTTTCCCTACATCAGAATCTTTTTCAATGAGTCAGCTCTTCACATCAGGTGGCCAAAGTATTGGAGCTTCAGCTTCAGCATCAGTCCTTTCAATGAAAATTCAGGTTCGATTTCCTTTTGGATTGACTGGTTTGATCTGGGTGTCCAAGACACTCTCAAGAGTCTTCTCCAGCATCACAATTCAAAAGCATCAATTCTTTCACACTCAGCCTTCTTTATGGTCTCTTACATACATACATGACTATCAGAAAAACCATAGATTTGATTATATGGACCTTGGTCAGCAAAGTGATATTTCTGCTTTTTAACATTCTGTCTAAGTTTGTCATAGCTTTTCTTCCAAGGAGCAAGCATCTTTTAATTTCATGGCTACAGTCACTGTCTGCAGTGATTTTAGAGCCCAGAAAACAAAATGTCACTGCTTCCTTTTTTTCCCCTTCTATTTGCCATGAAGTTATGGGACCCGATGTCATGATCTTAGTTTGTTGAACATTGAGTTTCAAGCCAGCTTTCTTATGCTCCTCTTTCACTTTCATCAAGAGGCTCTTTAGCTGCTCTTTAGTTTCTGCCATTAGAGTGATATCATCTGCATATCTGAAGTTGTTGACATTTCTCCTGGAAATCTTGATTTTAGCCTGTGATTCATCCAGCCCAACATTTCACATGATGTACTCTGCACAGAAGTTTAATAAGCAGGGTGACAATATATAACTTGGCTTACTTCTTTCCCAATTTTGAACCATTGTCCCATGTCCAGTTCTAAGTGTTTCTTCTTGACCTGCACACAGTTTCTCAGGAGGCAGGTGAAGTGGTCTGGTACTCCCATTTCTTTAAGAATTTTCCACAGTTTGTTGTGAGACACACAGTCAAAGGCTTTAGCATAGTCACTGAAACAGAACTAGATGTTTCTCTGAAACTCCATTGCTCTCTCCATGATCCAGTGAATATTGGCAACTTGATCTCTGGTTCATCTGCTTCTTCAAAACTCATCTTGTTCATCTGAAAGTTCTCGGTTCACATACTGCTGAAGCCTAGCTTGAAGGATTTTGAGCACAACTTTGCTAGCACGTGAAATGAGCACAACTGTACAGTAGTTTGAACATTCTATGGCATTGCCCTTCTTTGGAACTGGAATGAAAACTGTCATTTTCCAGTCCTGGGGCCATTGCTGAGTTTTCTCCAAATTTACTGGCGTATTGATTGCAATACTTTAACAAAATCATCTCTTAGGATTTGAAATAGCTCAGCTGGAATTCCATCACCCCTATTAACTTTGTTCAGAGTAATGCTTCCTAAGGACCATTTGACTTCACACTCCAGGATGTCTGGCTCTAGGTGAGTGACCATACCATTTTGGTTATCCAGGTCATTAAGACCTTTTTGAATAATTCTTCTGTGTATTCTTGCTACCTCTTCTTAATTTCTTCGGCTTCTGTTAGGTCCTTATCATTTCTTTCCTTTATCTTGCCCACCTTTCATTAAATGGTCCCATGGTGTCTCTAATTTTCTTGAAGAGATCTCCAGTCTTTTCCATTCTATTGTTTTCCTCTATTTCTTTGCATTGTTCACTTAAGAAGGCCTTCTTATCTATCCGTGCTATTCTCTGGAAATCTGCATTCCATTGGGTATATCCTTCCCTTTCTCCCTTGCCTTTTCCTTCTCTTCTTTCCTCAGCTATTTGTAAAGCTTACTCAGAAAACCACTTTGCCTCTCTCATTTTTCTTTAGGATGGTTTTGGTCACTGACTCTTGTACAGTATCACAAATCTCCATTCATAGTTCTTCAGACACTCTGTCTGCCACATCTAATCCCTTGAATCTATTTGTCACTTCTACCTTATAATCATAGAGGATTTGATTTAGGTCATAACTAAATGGCCTAGTGGTTTTCTCTACTTTCTTCAAATTAAGCCTGAATTGTGCAATAAGGAGCTCATGATCTGAGCCATAGTCGGCTCCAGGCCTTTTTTTTTTTTTTTTTGCTGACTGTATATAGAGCTTCTCCATCTTTGGCTGCAAAGAATGTAATCAGTCTGATTTTAGTATTGACCATCTGGTAATGTCCATGTGTAGAGCTGTCTCTTGTACTGTTGGAAAAGGGTGTTTGCTTGTTCTCTTGACAAAATTCTGTTAGCATTTGCCCTCCTTCATTTTGTACTCCAAAGCCAAACTTGCCTGTTATTCCTGGGTATCTCTCATCAGTGGTTGAGGCATCAGTTCAGTTCAGTCCAGTCGCTCAGTCGTGTCCGACTCTCTGCGACCCCATGAATCACAGCACGCCAGGCCTCCCTGTCCATCACAAACTCCTGGAGTTTACTCAAACTCATGCCCATCGAGTTGGTGATGCCATCCAGCCATCTCATTCTCTGTCATCCCCTTCTATTTTTTCCCCCAATCCTTCCCAGCATCAGGGTCTTTTCCAATAAGTCAGCTCTTTGCATGAGGTGGCCAAAGTACTGGAGTTTCAGCTTCAGCATCAGTCCTTCCAATGAACACCCAGGACTGATCTCCTTCAGGATGGACTGGTTGGATCTTTTGCAGTCCAAGGGACCCTCAAGAGTCTTCTCCAACACCACAGTTCAAAAGCATCAATTTTTCAGTGCTCAGCTTTCTTTACAGTCCAATTCTCACATCCATACATGAATACTGGAAAACCCATAGCCTTGACCAGACGGACCTTTGTTGGCAAAGTAATTTGTCTGCTTTTTAATATGCTATCTAGGTTGGTCATAACTTTCCTTCCAAGGAGTAAGCGTCTTTTAATTTCATGGCTGCAGTCACCATCTGCAGTGATTTCGGAGCCCCCCAAAAATAAAGTCTGACACTGTTTCCACTGTATCCCCATCTATTTCCCATGAAGTGATGGGACCAGATGCCATGATCTTAGTTTTCTGAATGTTAAGCTTTAAGCCAACTTTTTCACTCTCCTCTTTCACTTTCATCAAGAGGCTTTTCAGTTCCTCTTCACTCTCTGTCTTAAGGGTGGTGTCATCTGCATATCTGAGGTTATTGATATTTCTTCCAGCAATCTTGATTCCAGCTTGTGCTTCTTCCAGCCCAGTGTTTCTCATGACGTACTCTGCATATAAGTTAAATAAGCAGGGTGACAATATACAGCCTTGACGTACTCCTTTTCCTATTTGGAACCAGTCTGTTGTTCCATGCCCTTACTGTGATGTTGAATGTTTTGCCTTGGAAACAAACCAAGGTCATTCTGTTGTTTTTGAGGTTGCACCCAAGCACTGCATTTCAGACTCTTTTGTATCCTGCAAGGGCTACTCTATTTCTTCTAAGGGATTCTTGCCCACAGAAATTGATACAATGGCTATTTAAATTAAATTTGCCTTTCTCGACCATTTTAGTTCACTAATTTCCAAGCTGTCAATCTTAAATCTTGCCATCTCCTGCTTGACAACACCCAATTTATTTTGTTTCATGGACCTAACATTCCAGGTTTCTATGCAACAGTGTTCTTCACAGCATTAGACTTTACTTTCATCACCAGACACATTCCCAATTGAGCATCTTTTCCACTTTGGCCCAGCCTCTTCATTCTTTCTGGAGCTATTAGTCATTGCTCTCCACTCCTCCCCAGTAGGATATTGCACATATTCCAACTTGGGGAGCTCCTCTTCCAGTGTCATATCTTTTTGCGTTTTCATACTGTCCATGGGCTTCTCTAGGCAAGCTGAAGTGGGTTGCCATTTCCCCCTCCAGTGGACCGTTTTGTCAAAACTCTTCACTATGACCCATCCATCTTGGGTGGCCCTGCATGGCAAGGCTCCTAGCTTCATTGAGTTGCCCTAGCTCCTTTGCCATTACTAGGCTGTGATCCATGAAGGGTAAATACATACATATACAGAGATACTAAGTCACAGAAAATGATACAGAGGAAAGAGAGCTCAAATTGTAAGTCAAATGAGGTAGAATGTTAACTAATAAGTGAATCTGAGTAAAGGGTACAATGTACTACAGTTATTAGCCTTCCTATTAGCAGGCTTCACATTTTCAGATTCAACTAACCAATCCCAGTTGGCTAATACCAGTGATGTGAAACACATGGATATGTAGGGCTAACTGTATTCATTATACTAGCCATTTTATATAAGGAACTTGAGCAAACATGAATTTTGGTACCCAAGAGGAGCTCCTGGAACCTACCTATCCCTGTTGAATACCCATGGACAATTGTATGCTTTCAACTTCTCTGGGAAAGTTTCCAAATAAATAAAAATGAGGTATATCTGAAAGTGATGACATGGAAAATTATGCAAAACAAATTATGTGAATAAAGCAAAGCACTATAATATCAGTAAGAAACAACACTATTGTAGAAATTTAAGGCATTACAATCAAAGAGAGAGAAGAGGGGAGAAGTGGGCGGGAGAGAAAAAGGAAAGTAAACAAATGAAGAATAAAATAATTTTTCTGGAAAGATACTAAAAATAAACCATTAACCATAATTAATTTTTTTGGTATTGGAAGAGGAGCCTGAAGAAGTAGGGAGAAAAGTTTTGTTTTTGTTTTTACTTTGTGTTTATAGTTGGAATTTTTGAACTTGTAAATTTATGTTTATTTTTAATAAATTAAAAATAGGCAAGTATCTGATAAGAATACATTTCCTTTTATTATATAAGACAAATGTCAAAGTTAGTATGCATAATAATATTTTACAATTTGGATTGAATATTCAGTTTCATCAATAAGTAGAACGTGTGTTTTTTTTACATAGTACGAACCAAAGTATTTTTAAGGTGTTAAAGGCCCGGCCCTATGAAAAAGGTCCTCTCCTATCTAATTAATTTCAGAGGAAAAACCAGAAATTGTGAAGATACTTCTGGTCTAGAATATTTGACTGTTCAAATTGAAAGTTAAAGAGCAGAGTTCAACTTTAAAGTTATTAAACAGGAAAGAATACCCACAGTCTACTTTCTTACTATATTCAGCCTCAGGCTTTTACAGAGGGATGATACATGTCTATTCTTATTCTCATTTTGTACTGAACACCATCCTTCAATACTTAGTTAGATATATGATTTTATATATTCACATAAACCTCGTCCTAACTCATTGGTTCTGATACGTCAAAATGATTCTGATATCAGAATCCAGTAAAAGGAAATTTCCCTTCGATGGGGTATTTTTTTAAGAGATCAGCTCGGCTAGGAGTTTTTAAGAGATGAGCTCAGCTGTTCTATAATCATGTTGCCAAACACGCTAAAGCAGTGCTTCTCAAATATAAATGTGCCAGGGTTCTTGGTAAAATGCATTCTGATTCAGTAGGTCTGGGGAGAAGACTTTGAGTCGGTCTACATTTCTAACAAATCTTCAGGTGATAATGCCAGGGTCTGCAAGCCATCACATTGAGCAGGGAAGCCATAAATAATTGAGAACAGGTAGGGAAGGGACCTGGAGAAGGGAATGGGTACCTACTCCATATTTGCCTGGAGAATTCCATGGACAGAGGAGCCTGGTGGGCTACAGTCCATGGGGTCACATAGAGTCAGACACAACTGAGCAACTAATACTTTGGACTTTTAGGGAAGGGACACAGGCCTAAATTCTGCCTAGCTTATTTCTTTTTTAATAGTCTAGTTATGTTATCCCTGTTTTTATCAAGCTCGCAATCCTCAAAAGTACTTGAGGGCAGACACCGTATCACTTTCAACTACTCCAGTGTGGACTAAGGCTATTATCTCAGAAATTTTAGTCACACTGAGCGTTTAAAAAGACACACTTGTGAAATAATCCCATCTGGTATTTTCAGTTAATGGTCACAGTATTTTTCAAAAGTGAAGGGTTAACTTGTTGTCCATCTGGTAGGAAAAAAAAAAAAAAACAATTTATAATCATGTCGAGACAATCTCATTCTGGTGACAAAATATATTGTGGGCTTAATCTATGGCAAGGCTCCAGCCTCCAAGTTTTGTCTCAAACTGGTTTAAGAAGAGTTGCTTAAGGAAGGGTTTTTCTATATTATGTACACGTCTGTAACATTAAGTCAACAAGTAGTCTCTCTATGAAGCAAGTATCATGTATATGACGTATACCAGAAACTATTGTCTTCATTCTGTCTCTCATAAGCCTCTCAGGGTAAGAAAAGTACTGTCTGCCTTAGGATCTACTTCCATACCTCTTACACCTGTGGGAGACTAATGTTTTAACACTTATAGGTAGCTATCTTTTGCAAAAAGGATATGCACAAAAGGTACAGGAAGACCCATGGAATCCACGGAATATCAATCATAAAGTAAAATAATTAATCCCTCAAGATAAGTGACTTAGCAGGAAACAGCCCAGATTTTATTAAAGACTAAAGACCCTGTTGCATTCCCCAAACAGCTTAAAAAGAAAAGTCTGTTGACATCAAACATGTAGCCCACATGGATTAAATTAGGTCACTCTTCGTGTTACAGTTTAAGATTTCATAAAGTACAGCTTGTGGTTAAATCATGTGTTTCAGTTCTGAAGGGCTGGTTGATGACTTCCCAATCTTTTCAATATTGTACCACTAGTGATATTTACCCAAGCACCACCACAGCACTCTTAAATCTGGTCTTAATAAGCCAGCCCCCGGTTTTGTAGCCCACTCCACATTTTGATTCCCAGTAAACAAATATTTGTGGTGTGTTCGTGGGCTGTTTAACTGCTAGCATATTTGGTTCAGGACCACATTCCATGAAGAAAGGGGACACATTTGTGGCCCCTGGGTTAAATGTTGTGGAGAATGGGGTTTCACTTTGACAGCACTATGTCATTTTTGCTTTTTCACAAGGGTCAGTGACAGCTGGTGGAGACTAAACTGGGACAGCTGTTCAAGGGGGACAATTCTTCAAAACCATCTAATGAGAAACGTTTCTTGCCCACCCCCACTGCCCCTACTTTATTTTGAGGGCCCCAAATGCTAAAGCATTGATGGGTTTTCAGATAAGCAGGAAACAGAGAAGACAATGGACGAGAGATATTTCCTTTATACATATGCAAGGTCCCCAGATACTTCAGTTTCTGAACTTCTTAGCACGAATCTGGGCATAGACTTAACCACTTGGGAGCTCACATAGGCAAGGAATGTTTATTCATCTCGATATCTTCCTGTTTCCAGGATTAGAGGCTGTCAAAAACAAAGACATCAGCAAGTCCATGCTGTCTGTCTTGTTTCACTTAATTCATTTGTTTGCAGTCATAACAAGCATGTTATTTATTTAGTTGTAAGTACATACCAAAGTAAGGATGCATTCACTTTAATCCTTTAATTTAACAAGATCACATACTTTAGGAAGCCAAAGGATTTACAGCAAGATTAGAATAAAGAGTTCTGTTTCCTCTTAGATTAAAAAAGATATCCTGAATATTTGATTTGTGGTATATTATTATGTTTGATATTTAGGTGCTCTCTTGCTGAGGTCTAAATTAGTATGTTTATTAAATTCCCTCTAAGTGGCATTTTACCCACTGTGTTTACATTTAGAATCATCTTTCATGATAAAGTCTGTCATGAAATGGGAAAACTGATTTACTGCCTACATTTTTTCCAAGTTTGGTAGCTAAGACCCATCTGTCAACAGAAATAAAGAACGCACGCGCGGTGCGCGCGCACACATACACACACACACACACACACACAGACACACACACACACAAGCTTTGTTTCCTTAAAAGATCTGTGGTTCTTTAGCCTGTTCCCCTTCTTAGTTCAGTTTTTAGCAGCAGGGGATGGTGCTAGTCAGTTTGTTTCTTTTCTGATTCCTGCCAAAATTTTTCTTTTCAGTGCACTTCTTGCACCATCATTGAAAGTCAGGTTAGGCTTGCATTTAAAACCTTCTTTAGGTTGTTAAAATTTAGGCAGAAAAAAATCTCTTGAACAAGGAATTGTTTACTTGGAAAACTAAACTTCCGGCATCTAGTATTGATATAAATTTTAAAATAAATGATTATTTTGGCTTGAGAAAATCACCCAGAAAAATACATTAATCCAAGAATGGAAACCTTGAATGGTCAAAAAAAAAAAAAGACTATGGAAATAGTAAATCAGTTTCTACTAAGATTCTGAAGTGACTAGCTTTTATTTTAAATGACTTGTTCCTCTCCGCTCCCCACCAGGTCCGGCTAACCTATGTGCAAGTGCAAAAGATCTCTAACAAATGGCAAGATTTGAGAGGCAACACAAAGGCCTATGGCCCAAAGGTCTAGTTTCCGAATCTGCAGTAATAATGGCTGCACTTCTGGCATTGGTTGGTCTTCCCTTTGCATAGAAAAGTAGATTCACCCTCTCCCAGATCCTGTATCCCCTATCCAGTCCCCCTAACAGTGACTTTCCAATCTTTACTTTATATGAGAGCTCATTCCAAGTCTGCACAACTCAAACTGACACCATACTAAAAAGCATATCATCAAGCCAGGAGCACTCATTAACAGCTTAGCCTTCAGAGATTTATCCAATTAATTGATACATATACCTGGTAGTTTATGAGGAATTGGAGATCAAAGGAGGTAAGTGCGGTGGGAGGAAAAGGAAAGAAAGATCTGAAGAATGGACAAGGGTCATGAGGGCAGCTGGGTGCTGAGAGAAGTAGCTTGTGCATCATGAAAAGAGCACTGGTCTCGAAGTCAAAAAGGACTGGATTCATGCTCCTCCTACAATACCCTCGTTATGTTGGGCAATGTTTCAAATACTATACATAATGATCCATTTAATCCTCTCAACAACGTCAGGAAATAAGAACTATCAACATTATTACCTTTACTTTACAGATGGGACAACAGAGGTACAGAAAAGTTTAAATAATTGCCCAAGGTCCCACAGTTTGTAAGGGGTGAAGATGGAATTTGAGCATAGGTAGCCTGTCTGGGAGAGGCCAATCCTCAACAAATTATGTCAACTTTAAGATGTTCCATAATGTGAGTGACTTAACCTTTAGCCCCAAGTGTCTGTTTAGGAAGTTAGAAATAAAAATTCTTATATCAAATTGTGTTGTGAGAATTTAATGTGAATATGCAATCATTAAAAACTAATTTCCTCATTGAAAGAATGAGGTATTAATATCGGCAGAAAAGGGAGAAAAGAGGGCATGAAAAGGGACCTTCACCTGCCTCACATTTTGGTTAGCATGTTTCCAGGTTTCCCGCCAATGCCCCACGTGTCCCCATCCTGCTAGGCTATGCTCCACATCAGTCACTCCTCCAGCCCTGTCTGCAGATTAATGAATAGCTGCTTGAATAGGACCACAGAGCACTTTCATCTCTAGCACAACAGAAAGAAGCAATCAAGTGCAGAATATTAATAACAAGCCAAATCCTCATCTTCTGGAACTGCAATGGAAAACTTGGGTTATTTGTTTCAATATGTTTTCATTCTCACGACTTGAGCAAAATTCCTTAGCGTTCACTGGGTAAGAATTCAGCCTGCTAAGAATTACTTCCATTTACCAGAAACTGCCTTTTTCTCTTCACTTTACATTTCCCAAAGCAAGACAATGTTTTGATGTTGTCACATCAACAAATATGTATTCACTGCCCACAAAGGCTCTGGAGGAAGCTGCAGTGGGACCAGCAGAAGCTACAAGCAATGAGAATCAGAAGTGAGTTCTACTTTTGCTTCTCCCTCTCTTCTGAGTAAGCCTTCACTTAACCCTTCCATGTTTCTTGACCTTCCTTTGTAAACTGTGATCATCTCCTGTGTTCCCCTCCTAACTGTAACTCACTGAGGTCCCAGTCACATGGCATGCTAGGGTTGTCGTAACAAACTATCACAAACTGGGTGGTTTAACCAACAGAAATTTACTGGCTCATAGTTTTAGAGGCTAGAAGTCCAAGATCAAGATGTCAGCAAGGTTTGTTCCTTTTGAGGGCTGTAAGAAAAAAAAATCTGTTCTTTGTCTCTTTCCCAGCTTCTGGCAACATATTGCAATCTCTGGCATTCCTTGGTTTGTAGAAACATTTCCCTGATTGGAACCTTCATCTCCACATGATGTGTTCCCAGTGTGTGTGTCTGTGTCCAAATATTCCTCTTTTTATAAGGACATTGGTCATAATGGATTAGGAGCCCACTCTACTCCAATGCAAGTTCATCTTTATCTAATTCTATCTACAATGACTCTATTTCCAAACGAGGTCCCATTTTGAGGTAGTAGGCATAAAGACTTAAAGATATGAATATGGGGAGAACACAGTTCAACTCATAACAATTACCTTTATATATTTTCTTCATATAAGTTATTCCAATCTGATTAAAAAAAACTTTTTTTTTGCCCTTTGTCTATGTAAAACGATGGTAAATTTTAAGTCTCCTTTGAGGTACCATGATATGACAGATATTGGATATCAACATGAAGTATGAGAAAGATTACTAAAAGAAACTTTAAAATAAGAGAATAAAAATAGATTAGATCAGTACTTTTCAAACTTGAATATGCACATAAATCACCTAGAGATCTTGTTAAAATGTGATTCAGCAGGTCTGGAGAGAGCACAAGATTCTGCATTTCTAATAAGCTCCCAGTAATACCGATATTGCTGGTCCAAAAACCACATTTTTAGTAGCAAGGGATAAGATGGTAGATTTATAAAAATGAAATTAAAAAGATGAAAGAATGGAGATGGGGGTTTGAGAGGAGGATTATTTTACTGAGAGCTGAACCATGTTTATTCCTTCTCATTGACTCTCATAAGGAAGAGACATACATGTGAGGGAACGCTGCTTCCCAAACCCAAGTCTAATACAAGAGACTTCAACTGAAGCTCTTGGAGTCTGCTACGTGACCCTTAGATTTTGAATGGCAAATGAGCTGAGTCTGAGTCTGACTGTCATCTGAGAAACCTAACAGGTTAAAGGCTGCTGGCTGCCGGCTGCTCTGATAGCAGCAGTAACTGTGTTATGATCAGTCCAAACTCCCAGAGTTTGTCAGAAAAAAAATTATATGAGAAATTGGCCACAGACAGAAAAGAAGCTGTTTACAGCATCAGTTTCCTGATACCCTTTCCTCTCCTCTATCTCCATGCCCCAACATTGGAGACGCAAGAACAGCAATTAACTTATGCGTAGAGGAGAAGGTCAACAACAAAAAGAGAGGAACCCAACAATACTTTTTCTCAGTAGGTAGGTTTTCATCAGGGCTTCCCTGATAGCTCAGTTGGTAAAGAATCCGCCTGCAATGCAGGAGACCCCGGTTCAATTCCTGGGTCAGAAAGATCCGCTGTAGAAAGGGATAGGCTACCCCCTCCAGTATTCTTGGGCTTCCCTTGTGGCTCAGCTGGTAAAGAATCCACCTGCAGTGAGGGACACCTGGGTTCGATCCCTGGGTTGGGAAGATCCCCTGGAGAAGAGAAAGACTACCCAATCCAGTATTTTGGCCTGGAGAGCCGGACATGACTGAGCGACTTTCACTTTCAGATTTTCATCTAGGGAACATAGAGAAGATGTAAGTTGGGATTGTGGTCTCAGCTTCCAATGAATAAAATATTTTATAACCTAAGAGTGACAAGAAAGGTCATAGGATTACCAAGGTATTCATGAAGAAGTCAGGGAAAGGATAACTTCCTCTAAGTAGGTTTAAAGAGCAGCAGACAAAACAAAGATGATTTTACGAATATATTCCATGACACCTACAAGTTCATTTCGCTGGCAAAAACTGTATCTCCTTGGCAAAAGGTAAGCCCTGTAAGAGCAGAATCCTTAGACTATCTGATTCATATTGCTGTTTCCTTGGATGCTGTATTTGCATGTGCAGGCTATCACTGCACAATGGCATGACATCCAAGAAGATGTCATTCAATTCACAGACGTAGATTTGCAGGTTTACTTTTGCTGCTCCAATACTTTGGCCACTTGATGCAGAGTCGACTCATTAGAAAAGACTCTGATGCTGGGAAAGATTGAAGACAAAAGGAGAAGAGAGCAGGAGAGGATGAGATGGTTAGATAGCAACTCTGACTCAATGGACATGAATTTGGGCAAACTCTGGGACATAGTGAAGAACAGAGAAGCCTGGCAAGCTGCAGTCCATGGGATCGCAAAGAGTTGGACATAACCACAACTTAGAGACTGAACACACTAAATTTATGCTGAAAAAGCAATATGTTTCAATAAAATCAGGATATCATGACAACTTTCCATAAGAAAAATCTCTTGAGGAAGCTAATTCTCACACACACACACACAAAAAAAAACCTTCCAGAATAACAGCCCTGATATCTAGGGCCTTGAAGATTACCTGACATAGAGCAGATATTCATTGAATATTTCCTAGTGAATGAATCAGAATTTCCTATTAACCCTATGAATCTATATTGAAGTAATGACTAATATTTTAAAGGAAAGTCCCAGAATTATTATCTACGATTAGAAAATTTGTAAAATGGCTAGTTACAGAATTAACCTACAATTGTCCCTTGGCATCCATAGGGGACTGGTTCTAGGACACCCTGCAGACACCAAAATCTGCAGATGCTCAAATTCCTTATATAAAATGGTGTAGTATTGTCATATAATCTACACACACCCTTCTGTATACTTTAAATCATCTCTAGATTACTTATAATACTTAATACAATGTAAATGCTATGTAAATACTTGCTGGTGTGTGGCAAATTCAAGTTTTGCTTTCTGGAATTTTCTGGATTTTTTAATACTTCTGATCTGCAATTGGTTGAATCTGCAGATGCAGAACCTACAGATAAGAAGGGCCAAATGTACAGAAATCAATAGTCTGCATTTATACAACCAGATAGAATATATAAAAGAGCCTATTTACAATTATAACCAAAAATGAAATCATCAGTCAGTTCAGTTCAGTTGCTCAGTCGTGTCCGACTCTTTGTGACCTCATGAATCGCAGCACGCCAGGCCTCCCTGTCCATCACCAACTCCCGGAGATTACTCAGACTCCTCTGCTTCGAGTCGGTGATGCCATCCAGCCATCTCATCCTCTGTCGTCCCCTTCTCCTCCTGCCCCCAATCCCCCCTCCAGCATCAGGGTCTTTTCCAATGAGTCAACTCTTCGCATGAGGTGGCCAAAGTATTGATAAACAACAAAATATGAACAATCTATGTAAAAAAAACTTCACAGTACCACTAAAAAGACTTGAACAAATGGAGAAAAGATGATATAGAAAACAATAGGTCTTATTCTTGAGCACATCTGAGACCCTGGAAACCCTGTAACTGGGAGAAGGTAAGAGATGGTTAATAAAAGAACAAATGAAGTGTTTTATTTCTATCAGTGTGTCCCTATTTTAAATGTGTGCTGGACTGATCTGGGGGATTATCAGTACTATTAACGTTTTCTTATTTTGCAGATGAGCATTTGTCTAGAAGCACTCAAGAGTTACATGCATATGGCTCCTTGACAAAGTCTTCAGCATCCCAAAGACAATAGTCAAAGAGAACTCATAAATCTAAAAAGGCACAGCCAGTACTCCCAGGAGTCCCCACTTACCCTGTCTTTCCTCCCTAGCACACTCATGTATAGCACACTCATATACATAGCAAGAAAAGACTGCCCTGGGATAGCACCCAAGGGAACTCTAGAACCTTCGCTTATTCTTCCCAATACAAAGAATTCTTGTCCCCTAAACAGTTACTTGACTGGTACTTTATCATTCAGGTCCAAGCTCAACTATCATTTCCTCAGAGAATATATCCTTAACTACCCCATCTAATGCCCTACACTCCATACCCATCACTTTCTATTGCTCTGCTTTCTATTTCTATTTTCTTAAAAAGAAAACCTTTTTAAGACTACCTTCATAAGTCTTATTCCTCTAAAGTCATCATATTGTTTACTTACTATCTGTCTTCCCAGGAGAATGAGAGCAGGATATTATATTCCCACAATCTAGAATTTGAACTTTCTAATCCCCTTAAACCTTCTAATCCCCTTATTTTGGGGGGCTCCAAAATCACTGCAGATGGTGACTGCAGCCATGAAATTAAAAGATGCTTGCTCCTTGGAAGAAAAGTCATGACCAAAATAGACAGCATATTAAAAAGCAGAGACAATACTTTGCCAACAAAGGTCCATCTAGTCAAAGCTATGGTTTTTCCAGTAGTCATGTATGGATGTGAGAGTTGGACTATAAAGAAAGCTGAGTGCTGAAGAATTGATGCTTTTGAACTGTGGTGTTGGAGAAGACTCTTGAGAGTCCCTTGGACAGCAAGGAGATCCAGTCAGTCAATCCTAATGGAAATCAGTCCTGACTATTCATTGGAAGGATTGATGCTGAATCTGAAACTCCAATACTTTGGCCAACTGATGCAAAGAAATGACTCATTTGAAAAGACCCTGATGCTGGGAAAGATTGAAGGCAGGAGGAGAAGGGGATGACAGAGGATAAGATGGTTGGATGGCATCACTGACTCAATGGACGTGAGTCTGAGTAAGCTTCAGGGGTTGGTGATGGACAGGAAAGCCTGGCATGCTGCAATCCATGGGGTCACAAAGAGTCAGACATGACTGAGTGACTGAACTGAACTGAACCGAATCACTTTAAAGGTTATCATGGCTGTTACTTCTTCTGGTACCTCTGTTCCATTGGGTTAACCCTCAGCTTACTTAATATTTTTTGAACACCTAATATATATTTTGCACCATTCCTGGTGCTTGGGATACAGCAAAGAAAAAGGAATCTCTGCCCACATGGAGTTATATTTTGGTGGAAAGAGGTGATGATAAATAAATAAATATATATATATACTATGTCAGGCATATAAAGGGCTTTCCTGGTGGCTCAGCTGGTAACAAATCCACCTGCAATGCAGGGGACCTGGGATTGAACCCTGGGTTGGGAAGATCCCCTGGAGAAGAGAAAGGCTACCTACTCCAGTATTCTGGCCTGGAGAATTCCATGGACTGTATTGTCCATGGGGTCACAAAGAGTCGGACACGACTGAGTGACTTTCACTTCACTTCACTTTGGCTATATAAGTGCTATGGGAAAAATATAAAGAAAAATAAATGGTTAGAAAGTGATAGGGTGGTGAGCATGAATATTTGATGGGGAATCAGGGAATATCTTTCTGAGGAGGTATTATGAAGTATTATGGAAGCGAACCAGACAGCTAACTGGAGAAGAGTGTCCCAAACAAAGAGAATATCACATCCAAAGCTTTGAGGAGGAACAAGTTTGGTGTGTTCAAGAACAAGAAAATGAGCAGGGCAGGCAAACAGTGAATGAGGCAGGGACACTGAGAAGAAATCAGTTAAGAAGGTAGCTGGCAACCATGTCATATGGGACTCTGTATACCATGAAAGGACTTGGGCTTTCATTCTTAGTGGGATGATGAACCATTTGAAGGGTTCTGATTTTGTGAAAGTAAGTCAAGGCTTTGCTGTTGTTGTTGTTGTTGTTTACTTGCTAAGTCATGTCTACTGTGTGGTAAAAGACTATGGTTTCATGGGAATGGGAGTTGGAGGGAGAATGAAAAGAAGGAGGCCAGATGGGATCTATTGCCATAGCCCCCAACTTAAAAAATGGTGTTGGGTTGGAGCAGATGGCAGGAGGAAAAGTACTGGGGGACATAATTTGAACAAAGAGTGGAAGGAATTTACTAAAGAATTTAATGTGCGATATGAAGGCAAATGTCAAGGTCCTAATTTCAGTTTTATCCACTAACCTGTCTACTTTAAGTTTCTTCAGTGAGTTCCTAATCACATCTCTCTAGAAAATTACTAATCTGATCCTCCTTCACAAGGCAGGTCCTAGTTCTCACCAGATAATTCCTCCGTGACCATGTCAGGTCAGTTCAGTCACTCAGTTGTTTCCGACTCTGCGACCCCAAGGACTGCAGCACGCCAGGCTTCCCTGTCCATCACCAACTCCCAGAGCCTGCTCAAACTCATGTCCAATTAGTCAGTGATGCCATCCAACCATCTTATCCTCTGTCATCCCCTTCTCCTCCTGCCTTCAATCTTTCCCAGCATCAGGGTCTTTTCCAATAAGTCAGTTCTTCGCATCAGGTGGCCAAAGTATTGGAGTTTCACATACAGCATCAGCCCTTCCAATGAATATTTAGGACTGATTTCCTTTAGGAGGGACTGGTTGGATCTCCTTGCAGTCCAAGGGACTCTCAAGAATCTTATCTAACACCACAATTCAAAAGCATCACTTCTTTAGCACTCAGCCTTCTTTATAGTCCAACTCTCACATCCATACATGACTACTGGAAAAACCATAGCTTTGACTAGATGGACCTTTGTTGGCAAAGTAATGTCTCTACTTTTTATTTTGCTGTCTATTTTGGTCATAACTTTTCTTCCAAGAGGCGAGTGTCCTTTAATTTCATGGCTTCAGTCACCATCTGCAGTGATTTTAGAGCTCCCCAAAATAAAGTCTGTTACTGTTTCCACTGTTTCCCCATCTATTTGCCATGAAGTGATGGGATCAGTTGCCATGATCTTAGTTTTTTGAATGTTGAGTTTTAAGCCAGCTTTTCACTCTCTTCTTTCACATTCATCAAGGGGCTCTTTAGTTCTTCTTCACTTTCTGCAACAAGGGTGGTGTCATCTGCATATCTGAAGTTATTGATATTTCTCCCTGAAATCTTGATTCCAGCTTGTGTTTCATTCAGGCTGGCATTTCGCATGATGTACTCTGCATAGAAGTTAAATAAGCAGGGTGACAATATACAGCCTTGACGTACTCCTTTTGCTATTTGGAACCAGTCTGTTGTTTCATGTCCGGTTCTAACTGTTGCTTCTTGACCTTCATACAGATTTCTCAGAAGGCAGGGAAGGTGGTCTGATATTCCCATCTCTTAAAGAATTTTCCACAGTTTGTTGTGATCCACGCAGTCAAAGGCTTTTGTGTAATGAAGTAGAAGTCGATGTTTTCTGGAACTCTCTTGCTTTTTTTGATGATCCAATAGATGTTGGCAATTTGATTTCTGGTTCCTCACACCTCTACCATGACCATGTAACTAGCTGAAAATCCATTCCTCTATACAGTTATTCTGAGAGTCCCTAGCTGTCTCTTCTGCTTTTACCAATCCTTATTCTTACTCGTCACTCAAATCAAAATATGCTGCTTCTGAAACATTCAAGTCCTATCTACTCTATAAAAGTTCACTCATTCTAAACTGATGTCTATGGTCTTTAAACTTTATATGAATCGTAAAATTCACCAAGCAAGTCATTGTTTTATATTATGACATCTCTTGATCTTCACAACCCAGATGATCATGATGGTGTGATCACGCACCTAGAGCCAGACATCCTGGAGTGTAAAGTCAAGTGGGCCTTATGAAAAATCACTATGAACAAAGCTAGTGGAGGTGATGGAATTCCAGCTGAGCTATTTTAAATCATTAAAAATGATGCTATGAAAGTGCTGCACTCCATATGCCAGCAAATTTGGGAAACTCAGCAGTGACCATAGGACTAGAAAAGGTCAGATTTCATTCCAATTCCAAAGAAAGGCAATTCTAAAGAATGTTCAATCTATTGAACAATTGCAATCATCTCACAGGCTAACAAAATAATGCTCAGAATCCTTCAAGCTAGGTTTCAACAGTACGTGAACTGAGAACTTCCAGATGTACAAGCTGGATTTAGAAAAGGCAGAGGAAGCAGAGATCAAATTGCCAACATCCACTGGATAGTAGAAAAAGCAAGGGAATTCCAAAAATAAATAAAATAAAATCTATTTCTGCTTCATTGACTACTCTAGAATCTTTGTGTAGATCATAAAACACTATGGAATATTCTTAAAGAAATGGGAATATCAAACCACCTCACCTGTCTCCTGAGAAACCTGTATGCAGGGCAAGAAGCACCAGCTAGAACCAGACCTGGAATAATGAACTGTTTCAAAATTGGGAAAGGAGTATGACAAGGCTGTAGATTGTCACCCTGCTTATTTAATTAATATGCCAAGTGCATCATGGAAAATGCCAAGATGGATAAATCACAAGCTGGAATCAACATTGCCAGGAGAAATATCAACAACCTCAGATATGCAGATGATACCACTCTAAGGGCAGAAAGTGAAGAGGAACTAAAAGGTGACAAGGGTGAAAGAGGAGAGTGAAAAAGTTGGCTTAAAATTCAACATTCAGAAAACTAAGATCATGGCATCCAGTCCCATCACTTCATGGCAAATAGATGGGGAAACAATGGAAACAGTGACAGACTTTCCTTTCTTGGGCTCCAAAATCACTGCAGACAATGACCACAGCCACAAAATTAAAAGACTTGTTCCTTGGAAGAAAAGCTAAGACAAAGCTAAATAGTATATTAAAAAAGCAGAAACATCACTTTGCTGACAAAGGTCTATCTAGTCAAAGCTATGGGTTTTTCAGTAGTCATGTGTGGATATGAGAGTTGGACCATAAAGAAGGCTGAGCACCAAAAAATTGATGCTTTTACACTGTGGTGCTGGAGAAAACTCTTGAGAGTCCCTTGGACAGCAACGAGATCAAACCAGTCAATCCTAAAGGAAATCAATCCTGATATTCATTGGAAGGACTGATGTTGAAGGTGAAGCTCCAATACTTGGGCCACCTGATGCGAAGAGCTCACTCACTGGAAAAGACCCTGATGCTGGGAAAGATTGAAGGCAGGAGAAGGGGGTGACAGAGGATGAGATGATTGGAGGGCATCACCAACTCAGTGAACACAAGTTTGAGCAAAGTCCAGAAGACAGCGAAGGACAGGGAAGCCTAGCATGCTGCAGTTAATGGGGTTGCAAAGAGCTGGACCTGACTTTAGTGACTGAACACTTTGAGAGGCCAACACTGGCTTCCAGGCCATGCTCACGCACCCTTGGACCCCGAACCTCGGAAGGCATTAAGACGAAATACAACACTTTCTGGAGTAAAGTCAGCCTCAGTGGCTCAGTGCTGAAGAACACACCTGCCAATGCAGGAGCCTCGAGTATGATCCCCGTGTCAAGAAGGTCCCCTGGAAAAGGAAATGGCAGCCCGCTACTGCATTTTTGCCTGGGAAATCCCATAGACAAAGGAGCCTGGCGAGTTACAGTCCATGGGGCTGCAAAGGAGTCTAATATGACTTAGTAACTAAGCGACAACAACGGACAAAGTAATTTCAGGTGTACTTCCTTCTTGAAAAATAGATTAAATTGACACAGTCTCCCTTACGCTAACAGGAAAAGACAAGAAAATAAAACCTACCAGTTGTTAAAAGTTGGGCCTGAATAACTATAGTATTTAAAATTCTTTATCCAGTAAAAGTGAAGAATGATTCTTTTTAATTCAATGTTTATCAAATTTACAGTTGACTGTTAAACAATGAATAAAGCACTTTTTAATACTTGCAGGAAGAATATTTTACTAAAAGTATGTAGGAATTAGAAAAAATATTTTGAGGCTATCCACTCATTTTAAGCACCAATCAGTAGCTCTCAGATGGTATCAACACTGGTCATTATAAACTTGATGTCAGCTTGAACTTGTGACCTGAATCTCAAAACTTATTTTCCAACTAATTGTCAGAGTTATACCCCTATGAAACCCTCTTACTGGTGCCAAATATCACCATGATTTTGAAGTATTAAAAATCTTCCACAAAATTTCATTTATTTAAATGCACTCAAATTTAGGATAGCTATAAAAAGCATAAATTCAAAGCAAATACATTGTTTTCAACATTCAATGCAGGCTGTGATTTCTGGAATCATATGCCATTCTTAAAGCAACCAAAACATGTTTGAAATAATTAGCATTTAATAAATAAAACTTGTCTTATTCCATTTAAATCTTAGATAAAACCTATTTAAAGCACTTTAATAATTTACTCTTTAAATTACTGAGTCAAAATTGTACAGAAATAATATTTTAATAATTGCTCCTGTGCTATTAAATCTACCAAGGGAGTAATGAATGTTAGATTATTTAAAATGATGACATCACCTTTCGTCTCCCAGAATATGGAGCAAGGGTAAATGCTTAATTAAGAAAATTCAAGAAAGTATCAGGAAAAATCCACTTTAGAACTAAGTGTCTCCATAATCCAAATTTTTTAGCTCAAATTTAACACTGATACCAATCACATCAAACAGAAATTACTTATTCCATAAATCATAGAATCTAATCTATGAAACAGAAACAGGGGGATGGGGAAGGGATGGAGTGAGGGTTTGGAATTAACAGATGCAAACTATTATATATAAAATGGATAAACAAGGTCCTACTGTATAGCACAGGGAAATACATTCAACATCCTATAATAACTATAATGGAAAAGAATGTATACATATAACTGAATCACTTTTCTGTAAAGCAGAAATTAACATAACATTGTAAATCAACTATACTTTCAATAAAAGAAATTTTATAAACAGATATCAAGTCAATAATGTGGAGGGAAATCTTATTGCAGAGAACCAAAGAGCACCATATTCATTCTGCCTTTCAAAGAACTATCACTTTAATTGCTGTAAATACAGTCTGGTTTTGTGGTAGCACTTATACCATAATTTGATTCTACAGAAAATACTAAGTGTACCCAGAATTTCCACATACTATCCCCTACCTTTTGTAATTAAGAAATCTAGGCATTTTCCTAACTTAAATGAAGCAAAGACTGAAGCTGAGTGAAGCAGAATCAGAGCTGTTATATGCCCCACTAAGTTAGATTCCTGACCACAGGAGGCATTCAATTCTATATTCCTGAATCTTGCCCCCATACGACTTGTTTTCATCTCTAACAGTGACTGCAAAATCAAGGGTTGAAATGTTCCATTTTAACTTTCAGAATGATGCCTCTGCAATATCCAAATCTCCAGGAAAAGGGCCTATAAAGGTAACAACACTGTCCATATTTCTCCTTTCTCTGAACTTGGCATAAAGTCTCAACAAATATATGCTGACTGCTTGGTTACTAAGATCACCTACAGTTCATCCTTGAGTTCAATCTCCAGCATTGCTACAGAAGAGAACCAGTTTCAGGATTTGGCAAAACATCCACAAAGTCATTTTTAAATGAATAAACATTTTCAGAGGAAAATTCAGAGAAAGAACAATATTGCATAAAAACCTGAAATGTTAGGTCCATGAATCAAGGTAAATTGGATGTGGTCTAGCAGGACATGGCAAGAGTGAATATCAAGGAATCAGTGAACTAAAATGGACGGGAATGGGTGAATTTAATTCAGTTGACCATTATATCTACTACTGTTGGCAAGAATCCATTATAGAAGAAATGAAGTAGCCCTCATAGTCAACAAAAGAGTCTGAAATGCAGTACTTGGGTGCAATCTCAAAGCAACAAAATGATCTCAATTCATTTCCAAGGCAAATCATTCAACATCACAGTAATCCAAGTCTATGCCCCAACCACTAATGCCAAAGAAGCTGAAAAGTCAAACTGTTCTATGAAGACCTCCAAGATCTTCTAGAACTAACACCAAAAAAAGATATCCTTTTCATCATAGGGGACTGGAATGTAAAAGTGAGCAGTCAAGACATACATGGAGTAACAGGCAAGTTTGGCCTTGGAGTACAAAATGAAGCAGGGCAAAGGCTAACAGAGTTTTGCCAAGAGAATGCACTGATCATAGCAAAGACTCTCTTCCAACAGCACAAGAGATGATGCCACACATGGACAGCACCAGACGGTCAATACCAAAATCAGATTGATTATATTCTATGCAGCTGAAGATGGAGAAGCTCTATACAGTCTATAGCAAGCACTCTATACAGCAAACACAAGAGCAGGAGCTGACTATGGCTCAGATCATGAGCTCCTTATTTCAAAATTCAGGCTAAAATTGAAAAGTGTAGGGAAAACCAATAAGCCATTCAGGTATGATAAATCAAATCCCTTATGATTACACACTCGAAATGACAAATAGATTCAAGGGATTAGATCTGAACAACAGTGGATGGAGGTTCGTAACATGGTGCAGGACGTGGTGACCAAAACCATCCTTAAGGAAAAGAGAAATGCAAGAGGACAAGCTGGTTGTCTGAGGAGGCCTTACAAATAGCTGAGAAAAGAAGAGCGGCAAAAGGCAAAGGAGAAAAGGAAAGACACCCAACTGAATGCAGAGCTCCAGAGAATAGCAAGGAGAGATCAGAAAGCTTCTTAAATGAACAATGGAAAGAAATATAGGAAAACAAAAGAATGGGAAAGACTGATGATCTCTTCAAGAAAATTACAGATAACAAGAGAACATTTCATGCAAAGATGGGCACAATAAAGGACAGAACAGTAAAAACCTAACAGAAGCAGAAGAGATTAAGAAGAGGTGGCAGGAACACACAGAAGAACTATACAAAAATGGTCTTAATAACCTGCTGCACTCTATACGCCAGCAAATTAAGAAAACTAAGTAGTGGCCACAGGACTGCAAAAGGTCGGTTTTCATTCCAATCACAAGAAGGCAATGCCAAAGAATGTTCAAACTACCATACAACTGCACTCATTTCATACGCTAGTAAAGTTATGCTCAAATTCCTTCAAGCTAGACTTCAACAGTACGTGAACTGAGAAGTTCCTGATGTACAAGATGGATTTAGCAAAGGCAGAAGAACCAGAGATCAAATTGCCAACATCCACTGGATAGTAGAAAAAGTATGTGAATTCTAGAAAAACATATATTTCTGCTTCATTGACTACACTAAAGCCTCTGACAAGATCACAACAAACTGTGTAAAATTCTTAAAGAGATGGGACTACCATACGACCTTACCCTGTCTCCTGAGAAACGTGTATTCAGGTCAAGAAACAACAGTTAGAACCAGACATGGAGCGACAGACTGGTTCAAAATTGAGGAAGGAGTACTACAACAAGGCTGTATATTGTCACTTTGTTTATTTAACTTCTATGCAGAGTACATCATGTGAAATGCCATGCTGGATGAATTACAAGGTGGAATTAAGATTGCTGGGAGAAATATCAACATCCTCAGATACGCAGATGATAACCACTCTAATGGCAGAAATCGAAGAGGAACAAAAGAGCCTCTTGATGAGGGTGAAAGAGGAGAGTGAATAAGCTGGCTTAAAACTCAACTAAGTTTTAAAACTCAACTAAGTTAAGTTTTAAAACTCAACTAAAAAAACTAAGATAATGTCATTCAGTTCCATCAGTTTATGGCAAATAGATAAAAGTGGAAGCAGTGACAGATTTTCTCTTCTTGGGCTCCAAAATCTCTGTGTATGGTGATTGCAGCCATGAAATTAGAAGACACTTGCTTCTTGGAAGGCAGGCTATGACAAACCTTGACAGTGTATTAAAAAGCAAAGATATCAATTTGCCAACAAAGGTCCATACAGCCAAAGTTTTTGTCTTTCCAGTGCTCATGTATGGATGTCAGACTAGGACCACAAAGAAGGCTGACCACTATAGAATTGATGCTTTTGAATTGTGGTGCTGCAGAAGAATTTTGAGAATCCCTTGGACAGCTAGGAGATCAAACCAGTAAATCCTAGGGGAAATAAGCCCTGAATACTCATTGGAAGGATTGATGCTGAAGCTGAAGCTCCAATACTTTGACCACCTGATGTGAAGAACTGACTCATTGGAAAAGACTCTGATGCTCAGAAAAACAGAAGGGAAAAGGAGAAGAGGGCAGAAGAGGATGAGGTGTTGGATCACGTCACCAATTCAATGAACATGAACTTGGATGAACTCTGGGAGATGGTGAGGAACAAGAAGGCCTGGCTTGCTACAGTCCATGGAGTCGAGAAGAGTCAGACATGACTTAGTGACTGAACAACAACAGTTTTTAAAGGCTAAACTTACCAGGATATTAACTACATCTACTTTTCTGTATCTTTTAAATTATCCACTTTCTAAATGTTTTCAAAATTATTTCTAAATTATGGATAAGTGTTCCATAAGGAGAATTTCAAGTTAACATGAATTACTTTTATAGTCCCTTCCGAAGTAAGTTGTGTATGTATTGTACATGTTTGTGTATATGTGTTTTAAATTTAAGCATCCATGATATGCAAAATGCTTTTAAAGTTTTATTTTGATATTATTGACATATACCACATGTATTTAAATTGGACAGTTTGGTAAGGTTTGAAATAAATATATACACATAAATGAAACCATCACCATAACCAGGATAGTGAACATATCATATCCATTACCTTCAAAAGTTCCTTATATTCTTTTGTATTTCTCCCTTCCTGATGTTCAGTGTCTTAAAAACCATTGTTTCATACATTTGGACTGAGTGGGGCTTTTACCTTGGATATTTCAGGTGACAGCGTAAATCTGGTCTCTGTTTCTCTACATTTTTGCAGAAGCAGAAGTTGATTTTTCACTATATATATTTTTTAGTTCTTTTCTTAGTGATTGATCTAAGGGTTATAATACATACGTTATCACAGTGTACTTCAAACTAATAGAAACTTAATTCTGGTAAAATGCAGAACCTTTACTGTACTCTCCATTTGTGCTATTATTATATCTACATATGTTATAAACCCAACACTATAGTTTTAATTAGTGTTTCATATAGCCTAATGCATTCAAAGAATTTAAGAAAAGTAAAAAATATTTGTGCAATCTTATATTTACCCACATATTTTAAACATGAGTGATGCTCTTTATTAAATCTTATGGATTTGAGTTACCATCTAATGTAATTCCTTTCAGTCTAAAGGACTTCCTTTTGTATTTCTTAAGACAAATCTGCAAGTAAAAAATTCTCTCACCCTTTAGCTATGTGAGAATATCTTTTTTTCATGTTCATTTCTGAAGGCTAATTTTCCTAGACATAGAATTCTTCGTTGGCAGGTTTGTTTTTTCTTTCAGTATTTTGAATGTATCATTTTACTGTCTCATGTCCTTCATTTTTTCTTATAAGAAGTGATTTGTTAATCTTATCAAGGTTTCCTTATATTCAGTGTCTTTTTTTTGTTCTTGCTGCTTTTAAGATTTCATCTTTCAGTTTGTCTAAGACATGACTAGGTATATATCTGTTTCATTCTACTTAGTATTTGCTGAGCATGTATCTCTAGAGTAATTTTTTATTTCAAATTTTTGAAAATTTCTGTTGTTACTTCTAAAAATATTCCTTCTACCCCTTCCTCTCTCTCTTCTTCCTCTGGGAGTTCCAATATATTTACACTGATAAGCTTGCTTTTGACTCATGTTCTCTGGCACACTGTTCATTTTCTTAAATCTTTGCTCTCTCTAGTCTTCATATTGAAATAGTTCTACTAACTTACTTGAAATTTGCTGATTCTTCTTAAATCTTCTGCTGAGCCCTTCTCATGAACTTGTCCTCAGTTATCATACTTCTCAACTCACAAACGTCCATGTAGTTCTTTTTTACATTTTGTATCTCTTTATTGATATCTTCTAATTACTAACTGATTGGCATCATACTTTTCTTTAATTTTTAAGCATGGTTTCCTGTAATTCTTTTAACATATTTATACCAGCTGCTTTGAAACCTTTCTTGGAAAAATCTAACATCTGTACCTATTTAGTTTCTGTTGGCTGCTTTTTTCCCCCTGAGTATGGGTTACCCTTTCTTGTTTCTCTGAATGTTTCACTTTTTGAAAATTGGACATTTTAGATAATGTCTTACAGTAATTCTGGATTCTAATATTTTCCCTTGCTGTTGGTAGTAGGTTTTCTGCATTTACTTGTTTTAGATATTTAATCTGTGGAATTGGTTTCCTCTGCCATGTGTAGTTTCTGGTTTCTCTTCTCAGTAATTTTTAAAATTCTTGTTTTATTCTTAACTTTGACTTCCTTGAAGTCATCTCTATGTCTGCAAAGCTTAAAGTCAGTCAATGATTCATCAGAGTTACACTCAATCTCTCTGAACCTATAAGCCTTCTATCTTTTATCACTGGTTCTGTGTGTGGGTTCATTCAAAGTTCAAAGGCTTTCTGTCCTACCCCAGTATTTATTTTCTGCTGGGTTCTCTTGGATATACTCTTCACAAGTGTGTTCACCACGGTTATTTGCATATGGTGGATCAGACGGTAAAGAAGCTGCCTGTGACACGGGAGATGCAGGTTTGATCCCTGGGTCAGGAAGATCCCCTGGAGAAGGGAATGGCTACCCACTCCAGTGTTCTTGCCTAGAGAATTCCATGGACAGAGGAGTCTGGCGGGCTACAGTCCATGGGATTGCAAAGAGTCAGACATGAGTGCACAACTAACACTTTCACTTCATTTTCACAGTTGGATATATTGGACTGTCTTTCATCCCACATGTGCAGCACAATGAAGGCAGCCAGGGATGTGTAGAGATATTACCGACCACCTCTGTGGCTATCTCATATCTAGGATCTCTCTGTTTAACGTCTGGTTGGTTCACCAACCTATTGCTTTTCTCAAATGGGACTATACCTCAAATGAACACTTGCTGGCCTTTCTCATTTGCACACTTCCAGGATCATTACTTTTGCTGAGAATGATTTTGAGAGTGGGTTTTTCACCTTTCACCCAAAATCAAGTGAGTCCCTTCTGGCAGCAAAGCTATTGCCTTCAGAGCCTGCCCCACATAGTAAAACTACCATACCAACCAAAATAGGAAAGATGGAAAAAGCTCCAGGCAAGAATGTGATTGATTCCCAATGTTTTCCTCTGAAGTTCAGCAGTTTCTCATGAATAAGTTCTTCTCAATTTGTCTTTTTTTCCCCCTTTGGTTGATTTCAAGAGCCACAAGATGTTTGTTTTTGACAAATTATCTGGTTTTATTTTTTTTTTTAGGGAGAGAATCTGCCTCTCCCTTCACTTTGGAATAAAGTTAGGCTTCACAAATGACGGTCTTTTCTGTTTATTATGAGTCATATTTTACTGATTGTTTGCATGCTTAGCAAGTTTTAATTGGATGCCAAACATTGTGAATTTTACCTTGTTGGGTGCTAGATAACTTTGTGTCTCTATACATAGTCTTGAGCTTTGTTCTTGGACACAAGTTTATTGGAAACAATCTGATGAATATTTAGGTCCTTAAAATCCATAAATTGAAATTTAACCCCTTAAAGTGATGGAATTAGGAGACAGCCTTTAGGAGGTGCTCAGGTCATGAGAACAGAGCTCCACAAATGAGATTAGTGTCAATGGAATTATAAGAGACCCCAGAGACTTCTCTCACTCTGCCATATGAGGAGACAATGAGAAGACACCGATCTATGAATGAGAAGATAGTTTTCACCAGGCACCAAATTTGATCACACCTTGATCTTGAACTTCCCAGCCTCCAGAACTCTGGTAAATAATGTTTATTGTTTAAGCCACCCAGTCCATGATATTTTGTTATAGCATTCTAAACTAACACATGGTCTTCTTGGGTCTTCCTTTAAAACTTTGTTATGTGGTAACAGAGCAGGCTTCAGTCTACAGCTAACTTTGTTACATTCAGTTCAGTTCAGTTCAGTCCCTCAGTCGTGTCCGACTCTTTGCAACCCCATGGACTGCAGCATGCCAGGCTTCCCTGTCCATTACCAGCTCCCAGAGCCTGCTCAAACTCATGTCCATTGAGTCAGTGATGCCTTCCAATCATCTCATCCTCCATTGTCCCCTTCTCCTCCTGCCTTCAATCTTTCCCAGCATCAGGGTCTTTTCCAATAAGTCAGTTCCTGACATCAGATGACCAAAGTACTGGAATTTCAGTTTCAGCATCAGTCGTTACAATGAATATTTAGGACTGATTTCCTTTAGGATGGACTGGTTGGATCTCCTTGCAGTCCAAGGGACTCTCAAGAGTCTTCTCAACACCACAGTTCAAAAGCATCAATTCTTCGGTGCTCAGCTTTCTTTATAGTCCAACTCTCACATCCATACACGACTACTGGAAAAACCATAGCTTTGACTAGATGGACCTTTGTTGGCAAAGTAATGTTTCTTCTTTTTAATATGCTGTCTAGGTTGGCCATAGCTTTTCTTCCAAGGAGCAAGCATCTTTTAATTTCATGGCTGCAGTCACCATCTGCAGTGATTTGGGAGCCCCCCCCAAAATAAAATCTGTCACTGTTTCCATTGTTTCCCCATCTATTTGTTATGAAGTGATGGGACCAGTTGCCATGATCTTAGTTTTTTTAATGTTGAGTTTTAAGCCAAATTTTTCACATTCCTCTTTCACTTTGATCAAGAGGCTCTTCAGTTCCTTACTTTCTGCAATAAGGCTGGTGTCATCTGCATATCTGAGGTTATTGATATTTCTCCCAGCAGTCTTGATTCCAGCTTGTGTTTCATCCAGGCTGGCATTTAACATGATGTACTCTGCATATAAGTTAAATAAGCAGGGTGATAATATACAGCCTTGATGTACCCCTTTCCCTATTTGGAACAAGTCTGTTGTTTCATGTCTGATTCTAACTGTTGCTTCTTCACCCGCATACAGATTTCTCAGGAGGCAGGTAAAGTGGTCTGGTATTCCCATCTCCTTAAGAATTCTCCATAGTTTGTTGTGGTCCACACAGTCAAAGGCTTTGACATATTCAATGAAGCAGAAGTAGATGTTTTTCTGGAACTCTCTTGCTTTTTCAACGATCCAACAGATGTTGGCAATTTGATCTATGGTTCCTCTCCTTTTTCTAAACGCAGCTTGAACATCTGGAAGTTCATGGCTCACATACTGTTGAAGTACAATTTGCTACATTACTGAGTTAAAATCCTCTGAATACTCCATCTACCTTTTCTAGAGTGAGTAATAATAGGAACTATTTTATCTGGTAAAGTCAGGAACTATTCCAAGCCCTATGTGTGTCCTTGTGAATATTCCTTCTCCTTCTTTCAGATGGTGCTTTCCATGGCTTCAGAAGTTTCCTCAACAGCATGTGCTGATCATTATTCAGCTGAAGCCTCAAAGGAGAGTTGCAGATATCTGAAGTTCTTTCTCTATACAGATCTCTCCTCTTGTTCCCTGCACTGCAAACTCTAGCTGCTTTGATCTCCCCAGATTCCCAGCTCTGTCTCATTAATTAAGGGAGACTGCTGCTATCTATGGGGTCGCACAGAGTCGGACACGACTGAAGTGACTTATCAGCAGCAACCCAGTTTTACCTGAGTTCTTCCTCACTGCTAAAACCTAAAAACTCTCTCTAGGAAGCAAGCTGGGATAATCAGATGGTCTTCCTCATCTGCTTCTCATTTCTCAGGAAGTTGTCATTTATTGCTTGATGTTCAGTGTCTTGAAACCATTGTTCCATATATTTGTCTGCTACTTTTTCAAGTTGATTCAGGTAGGAAAGTAAACCCAATACCTGTTACCCAGAAGCAAAAGTTAGGAACATTTACTTTGATCATAGGAACACATTTAGTTGAGTCTGTTGATCTTTTTTTCCCTTCATTTGCTTTTCCATCACCCTTCTGTAAACCAGGTATGGTCACTGTCACTCAAGACAGACTTGACCTAGTCATAGTCAGGCAGCACTGTAGTCCTTAAGTACCAATCTTCCTCAACATATGCAGTCCATCGGGTTGCAGTTGGACACGACGGAGCAACTGAACTGAATTGATAGTGGAATTAAGTCCTAATAAACCCATCTTAAGTTGAAAATATGAAGCCAAGATGCATTTAATATACCTAATTTACTAAACATCACAGCTTAGCCTAATCTACTTTTAACACGCTTACAACACTTACATTATCCTATAGTTGGGCAAGAGCAGCTAACACAAAGCCTATTTTATAATAAATATCTCATGTAATTTACTGAATACTGAAACTGAAAAATAGAATGGATGTACTGATACAGAATGGGTTGTAACTCTATCGCTTGTTTACCCTCATGATCGCATGGCTGACTGGGAGCTGTGGCTCACTGACAACATCATGAGAAAGTATGGAACTGCCTGTGGCTAGATTAGGAAAAGATCAATATTCAAAATCTGAAGTACAGTTTCTACTGAAATGTGTATCACTTTCACACTATTGTGAAGCTGAAAAATTGTAAGTTGAATCATCATAAGGCAGAGACTATCTATACTCACTAGAGCCAGCACTATCCTAAGTGCTGAGAATATAGAGACAAATTAAAACAGCAACCACATGATGAGGAGTCTATGGGCAATCTACTTTTTCACCATCAAGTCTTTTCAGATCAGCAACATCTCTCTTCTTCCTTCATCTAGATCCATATACTTTTACCCCACCTACTAACTCTATTATAGGCATACCTCATTTTGTGTGTCCTTCACTTTATCGTGCCTTGAAGATAATGCATCACTTACAAATCAAAAGTTTGTGACAACCTTTCATCGAACAATTCTACTGGTGCCATTTTCCCAACTGCATTTGCTAACTTTGTGTCTCTATGTCACACTTTGGTAATTCTTGCAATATTTCAAACATTTTTTGTTATCATTGTATTTGTTGTGGTAATCTGTGATAAGTGGTATTTGATATTATTATTGTAATTCTTCTGGAATTTTTTTTAAACAACGTATTTTTAAATTTAGCTATGTACATTGTTCTTTTAGATATAACTCTTTGTTCTACTCACTAAAGGATGGCATAAAGATAACTTTTATATGCACTGGGAAACCAAAAAGTTCATGCGATTCAATTTATTGTGATATTTGCTTCATTGCAGTGGTCTAAAACCAAACCCACAGTATCTCCAAGTTATTTCTGCACTTTTCAATGTGCATTGAATGTGTCTAATTCATTTAGGTGAAAAGGATATAGTTAAAGCCTCATATACCTTTTCCTGATGAAAGGAAAATTTTCTCTTCATGCCATTCTTTTCTAATAAAGGGAAAATATTTTCATCTCTGTGTTATCCAGGCCTATATTTATTCTATTTTTCTCTCATTACATTAATTTTATTTGGGCAAAAGAACAACAATCATGTTTAAGCTCAGGAGGGAAAACAACACAGCAGGGTTCCACAAACTGAGTTTAATTGCAGTAATTACTTATGTTAATTATATATCAACTGATTATTTTTAAGACGTATTTATTGAGCACCATCAGCTTTCAGAGGTACCCATCATTCTCCTACTATCTTTTTCAGAATCTATATCCAGGCTAAGAATAATCAACTTCATTTGACACATGGTATAATAAGTGCTTAATGAAATCCCAATTAAAATTGTATTTGAGACGCTTCAATTTAGAGATAAATTAGAAATAATTACATGATTCAAGAATCCACATCAAACAGAAGAAACACAACTATATCTTGACTAACTGGAAAGGACAAGTACAGATAAAGCCTTTTAATGTGCTTTCCAAAACCCGTTACAAAACATTATTGTACCTCAGCAGATGGTACAAAGAGATGTCTCTTAATTTTTATTTTTTTTAAATAGACAGTACCCTTTCATACACTGACTTGAGTGATTTTAGTTCTCATTATTACTGTCATCTGTTAGAGACAGAAAAAAGGTGGGGGGGGGGGGGCGGGGAAGAAGCATGTTATTTTCCATAAGGCAGGAACATCAGTATAGAAGCAACCTTTGAGCATGCCAAGTCTAATTTACTGAGTCACAGTAAGGAGGAGAATGTACCGATTGTCTCTTAGCTGTTAATTTCAAACAACTTATCTTCATTTGGAGCTGAAACACTGGTGCTTGCTGGATACAGGGCTTCCTCTCTCTCTCTCTCTCTCTCTCTCTCTCTGCCCTCTACCCCACCTCCATATAATTTTTCCCCCTAAGGTTTAATGAATTCTGAAACCAATCAAATTCAGGTTGTAGGAGACACTATCCAGGTAAAAGCTTTAATATCATCCCCTCCAGAGTTCAAAAGGTCATTTCCCTACTAGGATCACTTCCCTAGGATCATTTCCTTACTAGGATTTTATATATGTATATGTATATATATATATACATATATATATTTCCCTTCTGAGAGAGCTATCTAGCCTTCAAGAGGGAGCAGAAAACTGCATTAAGTCCACCAAGACTTTGCTCATAGCTTCCTCTCCTTCCTGCACTACTTTGTACAGAGGACAACAGGCTCATTTACAACCTCACTTGGGGAAACTGTTAACTGTACATTTCTGATCTATGTAATTTGTTGCTAAAGAACACAATAGCATCTAATAGAAAACAGCTGTTACAAAATCCACTGTTTCTGGCAGGAGCAGTTCCTAATGTAGGATTTTAACTTTTTTTTTTTATCTCTTGATTGATAACACCTCATTAGCCATATCCAGATTCCTAACTGCAAAATGACGCATGGACGCTATTTTAAGCTCCCTCCCAGATGGATATCATTATGCTTGCTTGTCCCTCTGAGCAGAAAGTCCATAGTTTGGGTTGGGGAGTATGACACAGGCACTTATTACCGCCCTGACACAGAAAACGGGAAATACTGGCCACAGCTGATGCAGAGTGTTCAAAATGCATAGACAAGGCGAGAAAGAGATTTGAGCAGAAGAAAAAAGATAATGGGTGTTTAGTATTACAAAACTCTGGGGATTTAAAACCAAAAGTATTTTGCATTTCATAAAAACAGTAAATATTTTTCTTTGATACTTTGGACTTTTGAGTTTTGTAGGAGAGACATGGGAAGTGCTCTTTCACTAGTCCCATAGGATTTTATACAATAGATTTGTAGGCACAGTGGCAACCTGGGAGACCAGAATTAATAATTTCTGAATCATCTCTCCTCATGCTTGTGACAGAGACTAAACAATAATTAATCTTAAGGGAAGGACGGCTATTTTCCCATGGCAACCTTGCTATAATAGTACCTCTAACAGACAAACTACAGAATCTTCAAGCTTCATCAGCAAAATATTCAAGAAAAAAAAATTTCACTGAAGTGGCAGCAGGCACAAGGCAAAGGAAGGTCTATGCCCAAATTCTTGAAATTCTAATAAAATCGGTGACTGATACATCATGTTTTTTGGAATAACTTTAATCGTACATCTAAAACCATCCTTCACTAACACAGGCATGACAGAAAGGCACAGAGCTATATGCTAACCTTAATGAGGTCTATTTAAAGCATCTCAACAATTATTTTGTGATGGTTTCAAGTTCAAAAGTAAGGTACATTTCTATATGGAGGTCTAAGAGCATCTCAGGGCTGAAGTGCTCTGTTCATAATCTGGGACTGTGGTTCATTAAAGGAGACAGGAGCTGGAAAAATTACCAAGTTGCAAGAAAAATTTAAGTTCCTGCACAGTTTGTGCAGCATTACTATATCAGCAGCAAACCTTTCTCAAACAACCTTGATTCCTTGCAGTTATAAACTAGGACATTTATAAAGAAATATCCACGCTCCACATCTGCTGCTCTTTATCATGCCCCACAACTGAATTATTTCTAAACATTATTGGAAACACCCCACTTTTGTTTTCCCCTTTTATTTAAGTACCACTTCCTCCAGGAGACCTTCCCAGACCCCTGGAACAGGTTAGGTCTTGCAGAGTGTATTTACATAGCACTCTATACTTCCCCATGGCATTTCTCATCACATTCTGTCTACAGGAATTAACCTTTTTAGCTAACCTATGAATCAATATTGTAGATAGTGAACCGACTTCTGTCCCACCCCCAGCTTTTACTGAGGGTCTCTTGGAATTTGGAGATTCTATATTAAGATTCACTACTCTGATCTAAACCCTCTAGTTTATGAATTAAGAAACAAGCCCTATCTGTGGTAACAGACAACAATAGTAACACATCTAATCTGAGGCAGGCTTAGACTAGAATTTAGATTTCAGAATTCAACACAAGGGACTTCTAAGTGTTGAGATCATTTTTTAACCCATCACAAGAATATGACCTATGTTTCCTCCATTTTTTTTTTCCAGCACCAGCCAATCCTCTCACCTTGCTCTCAGCCTGGCTCAGACAGGCATTTATCAAACTGAAGGAGAGATATACGCTGATTCTATGCCACATCTCTTAAAATCTACATCATCCTTTAAATATTCTGCCAATACACACCCCTCAGAACACTCCTTGCCTCTGCCTCTCCAACACAGCTAGTGTTCCCTCCTCCCCTACTTTATCACACTTCTCACCATTGTTGCCCTTGCAAAGATTCTTCTCCCCCTGTACAAACATTTTGATTTAGATTATCCCAAGACAGTAGCCCCTGGGCTCAGCTAATAATCTTTTGGCCAGCAAATTCCCTATATACTAAGTTTAAAATCTAAAGCCCCTACTTCATCCATACCTATCAATGTCCTTTTTCACAATGTTCAATAAAGTATTAGATGAAAGTGAATGATAAGCATTTGTTCCCTTTTCTACTCAGGAAGCATCCACTATTACGTGAGTCTTATGGAAAGCAGTACCATGCCTCCTACCCCTGGAGAGAGAAAGGCAGATATTGTCTTTCTTGTAGCAGTTTAGACATTTGCTCATCATGTGAGGCTCCACCAATCTTGCCTTGTACTTTGAGTCTCTAGGGAGGGAGGTGAATGTGAAAGGACAGTGAAAGAGTATTCCTAACTCAGGACTGAAAGTCCAGGGTAAGATGCCAGATGCAGATATAAGCAGTGTATCCTCTAATGTATGTTCTTTCCTCTTTGTTGTGTTATATGCATGCTTACATATTTTAACTCATTTTCTCTCACTTTTCCCTAACTATTGTATATGGACTGTGTTAGAAATAGTTAACTTTATAGCTTATCCGTTAGATCACAGAAAATGGAAAGAGGGTCATGACAGAACATGGTCAAACTGTGGAGATTCTAAGTTTTTAACAGGATGAAGTAACTGAGAAGACTTAGTACCCTATATGTGAAGATGGACTATACAGCCAGTTCTACAAAGAAGACCTAGGTTCACTGTAACTGGAGACATTTATCTTTTTAAAGTACATAAAGAACAGGTTTCCCTGGTGGCTCAGTCAGTAAAGAACCTGCCTGCAATGCAGGAGATCCGGGTTCCATCCCTGAGTTGGGAAGATCCCCTGGAGAAGGGAATGGCAACCCACTACAGTATTCTTGCCTGGAGAGTTCCATGGACTAGAGGAGCCTGGAAGGCTACAGGGGTCACATGGGGTCATAAAGAGTCAGACATGACTGAGCAACTAATACACACACATAAAGAATAGTGTAGATGAAGTACATGAAGAAGTATGTGGATGTTGGACAGCCAACGAAATGACTGGAAGGAGGAGGCATTTTTTATTTTTTTGGTTATCTGCGATCTGAATCCTGTCTTAATTTTAGAGGATTCTCCATTGTGCAGGTCAGCCATAGGATGAACAGATGATTCATTATCCCACATGGAAAAGCTATTAAGAGTTAAATGGGCATTGTTAATAATTATGCTGCAATAATCAATATCAACGAGGACTGCTCCAAGCAAGCCAGGGCATTTGGCTGCTCACACCCAGGAAAAGGCAGTCTCTGCCTTCTATAATAGGAACCATCAAGAGACACAATCCCTCTCCCCGCTGCCTGACACTTAGGACACCTTTACTGGTTCACTCAGACACTCCTCGAAGAAATAAGGTAAAAATGCAGTGGCTATTAAAGAATATCACTAGCCCTTGTCACTACTAGACATGTGAGTACCCAGGGGCCACAGGGCCAGCAAAAACATACCACTAGCCACACTGTTCTTTGTATATGGCCACGCCTGGTTGTGGTATCTAGTCTCCCAAATGGCTCTCAATAAACCTCACCCACAGGTATTTCACCCCTTATAATAGTCCCCACTTAAACAATGAATGTAGGGCTTCCCAGGTGGAGCTAGTGGTAAAGAACCTGCCTGCCAATGCAGGGGACATAAGAGATGCAGGTTCGATCCCTGGGTTGGGAAGATCCCCTGGAGGAGGGCATGGCAATCCATTCCAGTATTCTTGCCTGGAGAATCCCGTGGACAGAGGAGCCTGGCGGGCTACAGTCCACGGGGTCACAAAGAGTCAGATACGACTGAAACGAGTTAGCACAGTGAATGTGGGTTGACCTGTGACTTGCTTCAACCAACAGAATGTAGAGAAAGTGATGCTATGCCAGTTCGATACCTGCACCTTGAAAAGACCTGGGATAGTCTACTTTTGATCTTTGGGGAGCCCTGGCTCATCATTTAATAGTCTGGTCACTCTACTGGAGAGACCACAGGTAGAGGGAGGAGCTCTAAGATAACAGAGAACAAGAAAGGCCCAGCAGTTCAGAGGGAGAAGCTCTAAGATGACAGAGAATAAGAAAGGCCTGGCAGTTCAGCTGTCCCTGTCAAAGTGTCCAGCTTGTAAAGTCCTAGACATCCAGCCAGTTCAGTGTTCAAATGAGTGTAGCCATGCTCTGCCCACCTAACCTATAGAGATGGTGTTTCTTAAAGCCACTATGTCTTAGTGTTGTTACACAGTAGTAAATAACTACAGCTCTAAGTAATCAGTTTGCCAGCCTATTTTAGCTATTCCCATTTCATGATTTCATGAGACTAGTTCTCTAGTTTTCTCATTTCAGTTTATTACTCTTTATACAAACCTCTTTTCTATCTCCTGATTTACTGATTAGTTTTCTAATTTTCCTGCTTCAGTTCATTAGTTTTTATGCAAACCTATTTTCTCTCTCCTGATTCATTGATCGCTTTCTAAATATAATTATCTCCACTTTTTCTCACTGTAGGTAGGGGCTCCCCAACATTTCAAACATGAGTACTTCATTTTTACTTAATAAATTGCATGTAGCAGGTGTACTTTTAGTAATCACTGACTTAAAAAACATAAAATGGCAAAAAGCAATTAAGAATTCAGAAACAGCTTTAAGAAGATGTGCCTATCCTTCAGAATAACCACAGACATACATTCAAAAACAAAAAACAAAACATCCATGTAGAAGCATGTTACTTACTTAGTCCTTAGGAAGTTTACAAATGTCTGGACTCTTTCCATAGCTCCTCACCCTCAAAGTCCACATCCCAGAGGATGGGAGCCACTTAGTCGGCACACGTTTCTCTTTTACATTCCCTTGAGATGAAGTGGTTCCCAAAATACACTATTTCTTGGGAAAGAAAAACAATCTGGAAGACGCTGTAGCTCTGGACAGATAATATCACTGAGAACAGAATAAACACATAATTTTTTTAAAAAAATTCCAAGATACCATCTTCAAAGAATGGGGTGATGGGGGAAATCAACATTTTGGAGATGAATTGGTATCAAAGTTTTGATAACAAGGCACCTGAATCATAGAAGCAAAGATATTTATGAATGCTATTAATGGTTAACCATGGATAGTCCCTCAATCCGGCCGCTTCCCTTCCCACATCCTTCCTATAAATAAGAAGGCATCTACAGACAGACCTTTTCCTATTTGGCCAACTGGCCCACCACCAAAGGAAAAAAAAAATGACTTCTTTAGGGTTTGAGAGGATGCCAGAATTTAAAAGGTGGACTTTTGCAGGGATGGGGCGGGGGGAGGGGGGCACACAGGAGTTGTTTTGTATCTCATGAACATTTTTGATAGTGAGAAAAAATAATTAAAAGAAAGGAATAGCTTCCTTCTTGAGAACATGTCTAATTCACTATTACTTATTAAAATTAAAAAATGTTACCCATATAAACTTAGAAATAATTTCTCCTCACTGTATGCTTAATGTGGATCCAGTAGTTACTTCAAATAGGGTCATTTTTCAGTTATACAGGTGTCTCTTTGGTGATAACCCAAAGAATATCTTAACACATATTTGTATTTAAAAGCAGGCACATAACACTTTAGAGGAATCTAAGGAGCACCTCTTGGTGACTGATAGTTCAGAGCTTAGCACAGAGATGAAAGCTTATAACAGAAATATCCTAAATGGACACAACATCTACACAAATGGCATTTTTTAAAACTTAATAGTAATATAAAGTAATGGCATTACTGAAAGGTTAGACAAGTGGGAAAGGTTCAGACTGTGCTATCTGGTTTAAAAATGACCAACATAACTTTCCCCCTATAAACCGTAATACTCTGGTATTGCACTTCTACTAGTTTTGTGATCATCAGCTGTTGGAATCCCTGTGAGAATAAATCAATATACCAACTTTCTCCCACACCGTCTGCCTAAATTCACTGTTACTATCAAATCATCCAATTTCAATAAATCCCAAACTAATAATTGCAGGTATTCATCAGAATGTTATAACTATTTTCTTAAATTAAAAAAATTCACTTCAGAAGAGAGCTGTTTTTCTCTCTCAACTGAGGCCCTAGGCCTGGCTAGGAATCATTAGCCACTGAATGGATATAAGAAATTCAAACATATTATGAAAATCTTTGAATAATTCAGTTACCAGGTCAGTCAGCCATTAGAGGCAAATGCCCAAGAAATCAGGCCTCATTAGCTAGCTGCCAGCTTCACACAGAGCTGCCCTAAGGATTCTGAGTACTAAAAAATGTCCCATACTCCCTGTCTTCCCTGTCATAGCATATTATAAACTTCTTTAAAGTTAGAACATGATGAGGAAGGGAGGGACAAGAGGGGGCTTGAATATTTATCAAGTGCCTATTCTATTCCAGACCCTATGCCAGACACACAAGTATTATTTAATTTAATCCTTATAACAAGCCATGTTAACTATTATTTTCCCATTCAACATTTTACAAATAAGATTCGTGAAACTCAAAGCCATCCAAGGTCACGCAGCTAATGAATGGTGAATAGTAAATTTGAACACAGGTCTGGCTAACTCTATACCCTACCTATCAGCTATGTGTGGGCACAGACTCACAGGCCTCTTTTCCCAGCCCACGCCACTTTACGGTCAGTAAATAGAAAGTTGAGAGACAAAGAGGAGAGTGTGCAAAAAGAAGCAGTATAAAGTGCAGTTAACAAATTGGTAGCAAGAAAAAAATATATATAAAGTTCAATCAGACAGCACAAGACTTCTATATTTTGCAGGCATGTGTTCCAAAGTCAGTCTGTGGGCCATTCTTTCCTTCTTATCCTACCCATGATTAGTATTTAGCAAACCTCCGTCAGCCAAATGCCCAAGTAACTTTCACACTCACCTTTGGAGCACTGTTACTGTTTTATTAAAAATTTTCTACTTCCAGTATTTGCACTTTCAACTAATGGAAGAAGGATGCCTTCTATCTAAATAGAGACTCATAGGGACTTCCCTGATCCTCCAGCAGTTAAGACTGTGCGCCCACTTTAGCAAGGTGCAAGTTCGATCCCTGATCTGGGAATTAAGATCCCATATGCCATGCAGCATGGCTAAAAATAATAGTAACAATAATGAATAGCGACTTACCATAGATTTCTAATCGCTAATTATGTACTATCGGTTATTAAAGATTATGTTTATTTTTGTCCAGTCTGGAGTTTTCTCCTGACTCAGATAATATACACAACAATGAATCCAGTACACTTAATCAGACATCCTCAAATTACATTTTCATCAAAGCTGATCATTCTAATAGAGCTTATTCTCTGTTATCATCTTTAATGTCCCATACAAAGGTCCATTACTTCACCTATTAATTGGTAAATGTAACTATATGGGAACAGATTTAGGAACAGATTGTGAGGCACATAATAAAATCATTAAAAACCTCTGTACTCAGAATTGAATATTTCTGGTGTATAATCTGGTGCTTCGGGACCTTTGAATCAGGCTGAGAGGAGACAATCTGTCCTCGTTCTGAAGAGACAGGGTGCATCTTAACAGCAGTTGGGGGTTGTTGATGAGGACTTTCAAGATGCATTGTCAAGTGGAAGGCTGCTTCTTACAGGGATTTCTTCTTTACTGGTGTATGTCGGGAAACTCTCCTGCCTTTAACACATCTTTAGATGGGGGAACTGAAGACCTTATTCATGAGATTATCTAAGACTCAGAGAGCTGCTGCTTTCCCTAGCCAACACTCAAATGGGAAATAATGAAAACAGAATTTGGGGGTCTGGGAGACAGACTGTGAGAAGCAGAGCTTCCACCAGGTGTTTCTGAATGCAATTCTCTCTTTAAGAAATAGTAGAAATATAATTGGCAACACACCACATGACTAGACGCTGTAAAACAACAGTATAAGGGATTAAACACAAAAGTTTTGATTCTACCACAGGAGGCTCATAACTTCAAAGAAACTGCTTTAAAGAAGTGAGTAAGGAATACTTCCCACCCATTTCCAATGTTAAAAAAAGTTTACAGAGAGGTGTATAAGTTATCTGTTATCACAATAATGCTGTGTTCCAGATGCCACCAATGCTACTTGTCTTAAAAAGATATTCCCTTACTATTTGTCCTGAGTCTATGGATTGACTGGGTGATTCTGCTGATCTGGCTCAGGTTCTGGTGGTCTCGGCCAGGCTCAGTCATGTGAGTATAGTCAGCCAGTGTGTGGGCTGGGAGCTGGTCTGTCTAGGTGGCCTTAGCTGGGATGTCTGGCTCTCTCTTATAAATCCAGAAGACTAGCCTAGGCATGTTCTCAAGAGAACAGGTGGACATCTCAAGTGTTTGTCAAGCATCCGTTTGAGTCACAATTGCTAAAGCAAATCACTGACCAAGATAAATCACATGATCAAGCCAACCATCAGAGAAGGGGCTACAAAGTCACAGAAAAAAAGAGTAAGGACACACAGGGACCTTAGTGCACTCAATGGACAAGGGGTCTTTTAAGAACTAATTCTAAACAGAATCATTAACAGTGGTTGAGTCATGGCTTCCTGTGACTAAAATAAGTGGAATACACTTTCATTAGACCACATATAAGTTAAACAAAGGGGAATAGCACAATTGGAGTTAGTTATTCTTATCTTTATAGATGTGTCCTCATTAAATTTTACCAAGTTTATTACGTATCAGGAAAAGTATAGAGGTGAGAAGATTGTGAGTAATAAGCAATTTAATCTGCCAGTGATATGGACTGCTAAATACTAAAAATATGCATTTCTAAAGGTTACAACATTCAGAATCACCAACCAAGTCAGGAAAACTGAAGCTAGAAGTTGAAAGTGAAAGTCGCTCAGTTGTGTCTGACTCTTTGTGACCCCATAGCCTATACAGTCCATGGAATTCTCCAGGCCAGAATACTGGAGTGGGTAGCCTTTTCCTTCTCCAGGGGATCTTTCCAGCCCAGGGATGGAACCCAGGTCTCCCTCACTCCTGGCAGATTCTTTACCAGCTGAGCCACAAGGGAAGCCAGAGGTTGGCATAGCAAAATTTCCCACGGTTTATGTGATTACAAATTAGACTATTAAATGAAGAGCTTTACTATATGATATAAAAGTGGAAAAGTTAATGTCCCCCTAAAAGCTTTCAGTTCTACACTTACTGACTCTTGAGGGTTTAAATTTTTGACCTGTCACTGCATTCAAGAAACTTTTGCATTTAATTATTTTGGCAGGAAAGAAAGAAGGAGGAACAGAAGGAGGAAGTAAGAGAAAAAGGGAGGAGGAAGGAAAGGAGAAAGGGAAGATGCCAAAGGGAGAAAAATTGAGCATATCACTCCTCAAAGCTCACTTTCTGATAGTTAATGTTGCCTGTTTCATCCTGACTCACAGCTCCCTACAGGGAGCCCCGTGAAGGAGTCCTTTCTGCTTCTCCAGCTTTCCAACTGAAAGGACAGGTAGAGAATGTTATCAGGCTCTGGGTTGATATATCAAGAGGACTATTCATCCCCCCCCAAAACAGTTGGCCATATATTGCTGTCATTCGTAAGTCCAGCTGCGAACTATTCTACATCATGTGTCTGGGTTCACTTGGCATTTTACACAACAATTCTAAAATATGATACATTCTTGAATAGTGGTTTCACAATTTTCCTTCTCCTGTCCTCCCTGGCCAAAGGATCAAGGCCAAAACTTGGAAAACACCTATCTGAAACATTCTCTCCTACTCCCAGATTTGTTCACTGTCCTGTAGAGCAGTAGTGGAATCCCACAGTGGAAAATGTGAATGACACTGCTTCCTGACAGAAGATTTCTTTCTGGGATCACAACTTCCCTCAACCTCTTGCAATGTCAAGAACTGGTGAGATGTGGAGTAATTTTTTAGAACATAGGAAAAACATATTTGGAAACTGACTTTAACTTAAAAGTTTCTTCTCATTCAAAACAGTATGAACCAGACAGTTTTCTAGTTCCCGAGGTTAGAGATGTGACTAAACACAGACCCTGCCTTGAACATCTCTGTCAAATGACTATTCTGAGTTTTTAAAAGTCAACTAAAACATCACTGTAGGTGATTAGCAGTGGCCCAGGTGGAAAGAGTAACTACCCCTAAGGAAGATAAAAGATCAAGGAGAGTCCACCAGGCCTGTTGAATCCTGGTTGAAGACACAGGGGTGGAAAAAGCACCTTCCCCACATGTGACAGCCAGCACAGGGTGTAATCCCAGTGAACCAAAGTGTGCAACCTGGGACAAGTTACTTCACCACTCTGATCTTACTTTACTAGAAGGTTAAATGGGATTAATGGGAAACACAACCTCACACGGCTTTTGTAGGTGTTGATCTATATAAAGTGTCTGGGACAGTAACTGTAACATCAGTTCAGTTCAGTCGCTCAGTCGTGTCCGGCTCTTTGCGGCCCCATGAACTGCAGCACGCGAGGCCTCCCTGTCCATCACCAACTCCCGGAGTTCACCCAAACCCATGTCCATCAAGTCGGTGATGCCACCCAACCATCTCATCCTCTGTCATCCCCTTTTCCTCCTGCCCTCAATCTTTCCCAGCATCAGGGTCTTTTCCAATGAGTCACCTCTTTGCATCAGGTGGCCAAAGTAATGGAGTTTCAGCTTCAGAATCAGTCCTTCCAATGAACACCCAGGACTGATCTCCTTTAGGATGAACTGGTTGGATCTCCTTGCTGTCCAAGGGACTCTCAAGAGTCTTCTCCAACACCACAGTTCAAAAGCATCAATTCTTCAGTGCTCAGCTTTCTTTATAGTCCAACTCTCACGTCCATACATGACCACTGGAAAAACCATAGCCTTGACTAGACGGACCTTTGTTGACATAGTAGTGTCTCTGCTTTTTAACATGCTGTCTAGGTTGGTCATAACTTTCCTTCCAAGGAGTAAGCGTCTTTTAATTTCATGGCTGCCATCACCATCTGCCATAGTGATCATTTAATAAACATTAGGTATCATTACTAATTGTTGTTGCTAAAATGTATTTAGTACTGCAGGGTATTACCCTAGCATGTTGCAAGCCGTATCTTAAAACCCTTGATCTGAATATCATCACTATTATCTCCATTTGGCAGATGAGGATACCAAAGCACACACAAGTTAATACAATCCGAACTTCAGTCTTGCTTCAACTCCCTTACTCTTCATAGTGATTAAATGGTTCTGTTACTGCTATTACTTTAACCATACGTCTCTCTTCCGAGCCTATGATACCTTACAGTCAGCAAATTGAAACTGTGAGACTGGAAGTGGAGGGCACGTACAATGAAGCAGTACAAAGTACCAGTGAGCAACTTGGTGGTAACAAAAAAACAAAGTCACATGTGAGTGAAATTATAGCAGTCTGGAACCATTTAATATAAGGGCAAATAAACTGCATAATTCAATGGCACTTAAAGCTAATACTATATAAGAAAACAGTACAATAGGGAATTGTATATTAATGATGCTAAAACATCAAAAGAAAGTCAAATTACGTTCAGGGTTCTGTTTAAGAAGTGAGGGAAGTATGAAATATTTTAAATAAAATTTCCTTTCAAAAATAAAGTTCTAAAATTTATGGTAATTAAAAAAATAAATTCCACTTATATATTTAAAAATCTAATTTTTAGATGATGATAACACAGAGAAAAAATCAAATTATAGGTTTGTAATGTCTTTAAAAATTCCTCTGGCCCCACTCCTATATTTTGAAGGTAAGGGAACAAAGACTCAGAAAGGTTAACTTATCCAGAGTCATATAGTTAATTAGTACCAGAGCTGGGATTTGAGCCTTGAATAGTTACTGAAAATGCTTATAGTTTTATCAATTGGTTGAGACCAGTTTTGATCTCAACTTTAAAATCATAGGGAGCTTTCAAAAATCATAATGCTTAAGTCACACCAGACTTTAATATTTTTAAAGCTCCTCAAGTGATTCTGATGTGTTAAGAACCACTGATCAATAATAATTTTATGGTACATCTACTAAGAGCCATGTAATGTCTTAAACATTGGGGATATAGGAAAGAATAACACAGATCTTACCCTCTGAATGCTTACATCTAGCAGATAAGCATATGAACTGATCACCATAAATCAATATGATCAATGCTAGGATCAAATTTGCACATCGGAATTACAAGAGGACCTTTTGAAATAACCAGAATCTCTAGGGGTGGGGCCTGAGCAGTGGGTATATTTTAAAGCTCCCCAGGCCAAGTTTTGAGAAGTACTACAATAGACAAAAATGTCCTACCAAAATAGCCCTCTGGTCTGTGGAAGTTAAGAGACACAACGTATTTGGACAGGAGATGAATGAGAAAAGTGTTATTCGGGCAAAAAGCTCAGACTTGGAGACATGAGCCATCATCAAATGTCTAGGAAACTACAGGTTATTCGGGACATCTGGGAAGTCCAGTGAGATGAAGGAGTGGACAGAAGATAAACTAGACTGGACTGAAGCTAGAGGCCAGAGTGTGATAGTTTAGCATTCTACATTGAGGAGCTTGAAATTTACGTTTAAGTTGGCTTTAAAAATTACATATATAAGCATAATTTGTACTTACTACATACACCTATCACTCTCATAGCTAATATCTCAAAGCATGATTACACTGTGGGAGAGGTTCTTTGTTAACGCAAATAGTCTTCTTGATAATTTCTGTTTCTTTTTGGCTATTTGTCAGATCTAATTAGATTCTGATTGCATTTGCCCATAATATAGTTGACAAAGAGTATGTACTAAGAAAAAGCAAACTTCGAGTTCCACTATTGTCTTATTGTTTTTTTTTGCAAGTCACTTGCCCATTTTGTGGGGAGATCATTTGGTTAAAATTGGAAGGTATGACCTATAAATACAGTTAAGCAGATTCACAAAGGCACTGCTTTCTACCACTCTGTTGTAGAATCCCCTCTTTCCTTTGGTTACCTCAATCCAAACATGACACAGAGACAGAGTATGAGTGACAGTGTCACTCTATATTAAATGATAATATATCTCTATTTCTTAATTATTTTCAACTATGTATGTTTGTATGTGCTAGCATCTCTTCCTTTACCCAATCCAGTCACCTTGAACATTCTCTTTGAAAAACACTGCCACAGTGATAGACGGCGCACCATGGAAGAGTTCATGACTCAAAGAGTAAAAAGATCACTGATGGCAGCTACAAAGAAGGACATCCAATACTGAAGGTGGGAAACCAATTAGAAAGCTCTGGCAAAGGATAAACTGAACAAGAATTAGACTAAGGATGAGCAAGTCAGTGACAGCAAGAATAAAGAGAAAAGGGAATATTCTAGAAATACTGAGAATAAAAGATGACAATTCCCATGAATTTGAGTGTAAGAGAAAAGTGATGTATCAATTACAGCTCCATGTTTTCTTCCATACGTTTATGGAAGAAAGCAAATTATCAAATAAACAATGACAACAACACTGGCAAAGGTATCAGTAACTGGCTTTGTGTTAACACAGCAATTTCCAAAGCTTTCAAGGCTTTTAGATTTCCTCTTAATTTTTTAGAATCTATTTGTTGATTATCTCTGATAATAAAGTCAATACAAGCTCAGAGAAGCTTATTTCTTACAAATATATGAGAAGCAGATGAAACCTCCCTCTTTGCACCATCAATCAGAGCAAACTAGCTCTTTCCAGCACCCTCCACTCTTCAGAGAGATTTAAACAATGAGTCACAATCAAATGTACAGATAAGCCTCCCAATCAGTATCAGTATCTTAACCACTACAGACACAACTGGTCGTGGTAATGCATTACATATTTTTCACGTTGTGTGTGTATGCCTAGTTTGTTAGAACTCAGATTTCTCTTTCACTTAAACTGGTGTCATCCCAATAATGTTATTCACTGTCAGCAATGATTCCTAGTGCTATATCACAAACACAGGATATGATGCATATGGTTCCAGGAAGGAATTGGCAGGATAATATTTTCCTCTATCATGTGAGCAATTCTCTGCTTACTGCTAAGTCACTTGAGTTGTGTCCGACTCTGTGCGACCCCATCCCTGGGATTCTCCAGGCAAGAACACTGGAGTGGGTTGCCATTTCCTTCTCCAATGCATGAAAGTGAAAAGTGAAAGTGAAGTCGCTCAGTCGTGTCCGACTCTTCGTGACCCCATGGACTGCAGCCTACCAGGCTCCTCCATCCATGGGATTTTCCAGGCAAGAGTACTGGAGTGGGGTGCCATTGCCTTCTCCAGAGCAATTCCCTACTTTTCCTTTATTTCCTTTCGTCTTTTTCCCTGTGACATACCATATGCATAGCTAACATACAGCTGTGCTGAGTTATGACACTAGATATTTTCATCTTAGGAATGTTAAGTGCTGATACTAAACTTTGCAAACTCAGCTCTGCTATCTCAAAGTGAAATGAGAATGAGAAAGTAGTATTTTTTTAGATATTACATTATATTATATGATCACAAATACCATTTTCAATAAATAATATATACTAGTTGCTAAATGGAAACAAGATGTAAAACTTTCATCTCAAAAGAGTCACAAAACTGCAAAGAAGATTGAAAGAAAAGTGAAAGTGTTAGTTGCTCAGTCATGTCCAACTCTTTGTGATCCCATGGACTGCAGCTGACCAGGCAACTCTGTTCACGGAATTCTCCAAGCAAGAATACTGGAGTGGGTTGCCAGTTCCTTCTCCAGGGAATCTTCCTGACACAGGGATTGAACCCAGGTCTCCCACATTGTGGGCATATTCTTTACTGTCTGATCCAATAGGGAAGTTTCTCTGACAAAAGGGAACATCACTATTCTACCTCTCCAGTAATTCTGCAACCACGAAGAATATAACTTTCACTCTTTTAGAAGTATTAAGAAGCAGTCTTTAATCCTCTTCATCTCTAGCTATAAAGTTGAATGATTCATGTAATTAATGAGATAGCATTGATGTGATGTCTATTGGCACATATTGATTAATTGGACTCAAAGTTAAGATTTGCATATGCCTATGACCACCTTACTCCTTGGAAGGAAAGTTATGACCAACCTAGACAGCATATTAAAAAGCAGAGACATTTGCCAACAATGGTCCATCTAGTCAAGGCTATGGTTTTTCCACTGGTCATGTATGGATGTGATAGTTGGACTGTGAAGAAAGCTGAGTGCCAAAAAATTGATGCTTTTGAACTGTGGTGTTGGAGAAGACTCTTGAGAGTTCCTTGGACTGCAAGGAGATCCAACCGGTCCATCCTAGAGGAGATCAGTCCTGGGTGTTCATTGGAAGGACTGATGCTGAAGCTGAAACTCCAGTACTTTGGCCACCTCATGTGAAGAGTTGACTCATTGGAAAAGACCCTGATGCTGGGAGGGATTGGGGGCAGGAGGAGAAGAAGACGACAGAGGATGAGATGGCTGGATGGCATCACCGACTCGATGGGCATGAGTTTGAGTGGACTCCGGGAGTTGGTGATAGACAGGGAAGCCTGGCATGCTGCGATTCATGGGGTCGCAAAGAGTCAGACACGACCAAGTGACTGAACTGAACTGAACTGATGACTACCTGAATGATCTAACATTCCAGGTTCCTATGCAATATTGCTCTTTATAGCATTGGACCTTGCTTCCATCACCAGTCACATCCACAACTGGGTGTTGTTTTTGCTTTGGCTCAGTCAGAGTGTCTGATGAACTATGGACAGAGGTTTGTGACATTGTACAGGAGACAGGGATCAAGACCATCCCAAAGAAAAAGAAATGGAAAAAAAGCAAAGTGACTGTCTGAGGAGGCTCTACAAATAGCTGTGAAAAGAAAGGAGAAAAGGAAAGATATACCCATTTGAATACAGAGTTCCAAAGAATAGCAAGGAGAGATAAGAAAGTCTTCCTTGGAGATCAGTGCAAAGAAACAAAGGAAAATATTATGATAGGGAAGACTACAGATTTCTTCAAGATAATTAGAGATACCAAGGGAACATTTCATGCAAAGATATGCTCAATAAAAGACAGAAATGGTATGGACCTAACAAAAGCAGAAGATATTAAGAAGATGGGGCAAGAATACACAGAAGAACTATACAAAAAAGATCTTCATGACCCAGATAATCACGATGGTGTGATCACTCATCTAGAGCCAGACATCCTGGAATGTGAAGTCAAGTGGGCCTTAGGAAACATCACTACAAACAAGCTAGTGGAGGTGATGCAATTTCAGTTGAGCTATTTCAAATCTTGAAGATGATGCTGTGAAAGTGCTGTACTCAATATGCCAGCAAATTTGGAAAACTCAGCAGTGGCCACAGGACTGGAAAAGGTCAGTTTTCATTCTAATCCAAAAGAAAGGAAATGCCAAAGAATGCTCAAACTACTGCACAATTGCACTCATCTCATATGCTAGTAAAGTAATGCTCAAAATTCTCCAAGTCAGGCTTCAGCAATACATAAACCGTGAACTTCCAGATGTTCAAACTGGTTTTAGAAAAGGCAGAGGAACCAGAGATCAAATTGCCAACATCCGCTGGATCATTGAAAAAGCAAAAGGATTCCAGAAGAACATCTATTTCTGTTTTATTGACTATGCCAAAGCCTGTGACTGTGTGGATCACAAAAAACTGTGGAAAATTCTGAAAGAGATGGAAATAACAGAACACCTGAGCTGCCTCTTGAGAAATCTCCATGCAGGTCAGGAAGCAAGTTAGAACTGGACATGGAACAACAGACTGATTCCAAATCTGGAAAGGAGTATGTTAAGGCTGTATATTGTCACCCAGCTTATTTAACTTATATGCAGAGTACATCATGAGAAACGCTGGGCTGGAGGAAGCACAAACTGGAATCAAGATTGCCGGAAGAAATATCAATAACCTCAGATATGTAGATGACACCATCCTTATGGCAGAAAGTGAAGAGGAACTAAAGAGCCTCTTGATGAAACTGAAACAGGAGAGTGAAAAAGTTGGCTTAAAGCCCAACATTCAGAAAACTAAGATCATGGCATGCGGTCCCATCACTTCATGGCAAATAGATGGGGAAACAGTGTCAGACTTTATTTTTGGGGGCTCGAAAATCACTGCAGATGGTGACTGCAGCCATGAAATTAAAAGACACTTACTCCTTGGAAGGAAAGTTATGACCAACCTAGACAGCATATTAAAAAGCAGAGACATTACTTTATCAACAAAAGCCCGTCTAGTCAAGGCTATGGTTTTTCCAGTAGTCATGTATGGATGTGAGAGTTGGACTATAAAGAAAACTGAGAGCCGAAGAACTGATACTTTCCAACTGTGGTGTTGGGGAAGAATCTTGAGAATCCCCTGGACTGCAAGGAGATCCAGCCAGTCCACTGTAAAGGAGATCAGTCCTAAGTGTTCATTGGAAGGACTGATGTTGAAGCTGAAACTCCAATACTTTGGCCACCTGATGGGAAGAGCTGACTCATTTGAAAAGATCCTGATGCTGGGAAAGATTGAGGGCAGGAGGAGAAGGGGACGACAGTGAGGCTTCCTGTCAAGCATAAAAAACACAGGGATAGGCGGTCATCCATTCAGTTCAGTTTAGTCACTCCGTCGTGTCTGACTCTTTGCGACCCCATGGACCACAACACACCAGGCCTCCCTGTCCATCACCCACTCCTGGAGTTTACCCAAACTCACGTCCATTGAGTCAGTGATGCCATCCAGCCATCTCATCCTCTGTCATCTGCAGTCTTCTCTGTATTAATCCACACATACTGGTGTAGAAGTTGAGACTCAAAGTGGGACAGAAGGATCAGAAAGACCACTTTGGCCTCAGGCCCAGTAAAGAAGGCTGCTACCAATTTGGGATATTAATTGTTACCCTGCGATCGCCAATAGCAGGGTCAGGCAGTGAATGATGGCAGTTTAGTTAAGCAAGAGAAGGCAAGGTTACAAGGGATGAAGCTGCCAGGAACACCACAGCAAAGATTTGATCTGATCTTTTCTAGTGGTTCTCCTTGGAAGGAAAGTTATGAACAACCTAGACTGCATATTAAAAAGCAGAGACATTACTTTGCCAACAAAGGTCCGTCTAGTCAATGCTATGGTTTTTCCAGTAGTCATGTATGGATGTGGGAGTTAGACTATAAAGAAAGCTGAGTGCCGAAGAATTGATGCTTTTGAACTGTGGTGTTGGAAAAGACTCTTGAGAGTCCCTTGGACTGCAAGGAGATCCAACCAGTCCATCCTAAAGGAGTTCAGTCCTGGGTGTTGATTGGAAGGACTGATGTTGAAGCTGAAATTCCAATACTTTGGTCACCTGATGCGAAGAACTGACTTATTTGAAAAGACCCTGACAGTGGGAAAGATTGGCAGGAGGAGAAGGGGACAACAGAGGATGAGATGGTTGGATGGCATCACTGACTCAATGGACATGAGTTTGGGTGAAGTCCGGGAGCTGGTGATGGACAGGGAGGCCTGGCGTGCTGCAGTCCATGGGGTCATAAAGAGTCGGACACGACTGAATGACTGAACTGACTGAACTGAGTGGTTCTCAAACTTCAGTAAGCATAAAAATTCCTTGGGGAGCATGTCACAAGACAGATTCCTGGGCCCCACCAAAGAGTTTCTGAATCAGTAGTTCTCAGATGGGACCCAGAATTTGCTCCAACAAAACCCTAGGTGTTGCTAATACTGCCAGCCCTCAAACCACACTTTGAGTAGCACTGACTATGCAATCCTAGATACCTAATTAGAAGGCAAAATGAGTCTCAGGAAAGGTAGACCCAGATATTGCCATCTCCTAAAAGATAGGTATCACGTACAGAAAATCTCTTCCTTGAGACCAATCAGTACAAATGTGTCTGGGAGGCAACAGTGCAACTTCATGTTTCAAAAAAGAAAGATATGTAGTAGATTGATGACAAAGGTCAGTATAGTCAAAACTATGGTTTTACCACTAGTCATGTATGGATGTGAGAGTTGGACCATAAAGAAGGATGAGTGCCAAAGAATTGATGTTTTCGAATTGTGGTATTGGAGAAGGCTCTTGAGAGTTCCTTGGACAGCAAGGAGATCAATCAGTCAATCTTAAAGGAATTAAACTCTGAATATTTATTAAAATGACTGTTGGCTAAAGCTGAAGCTCCAATACTTTAGCCACCTAATGTGAAGAGCTGTCTCATTGGAAAAGACCCTGATGCTGGGAAAAGACTGAAGGCATGAGGAGAAGAGGACAACAGAGGATAAGATGGTTGGCTAAGCATCACCAACTCAACAGACATGAATTTGAGCAAACTCCAGGAGATAGTGAAGGACAAGGAAGCCTGGTATGCTGCAGTCCATGGGAATGCAAAGGGTTGGACACAACTTAGCAACTGAACACACACACACACAGTAGATTGCATCAGTGGCCCGATTCTTCAGCCCTCTTTGTATGTATCTCTTTTATACCATATGATTTTTCAATTCATCCTGCTAGATAAGCAAAGTATATTTCCCTATCCTTTGGCCTTGGGTTTGACCACATGACTTTCTTTGGCCAATGTGATGTCAGCAGGTGTGTTGTGACCAAAGGCTTGAAAAGTCCTTGCCTTGCTGACCTCCTCTCTTGTGGCTCTTATTACAAGCCCCTGCTAGCTGACTGGCTTCAGCAAAAGGAGGGTGAGAGACTTGGGAAGCCAGGTCTATCTGCCAGACTGAGCCCAGCTTACATCAGCCAACCGACCGCCAGACATCTGAGTGAGTTAGCCAAGAGCAACAGAGCCAGCCTGCTAGGATCAGCTTCTTTCAGTCAACCCTCAGTCGACTGACAACAGATATACAAGAATAAATACTTGTAGATTAGCCACTGAGTCTGACAGGGTTTTCATGTAGCATGTTTTGTGACAATAGCAAAATGATGTAGCAGCCATAATGTTATCTTAGGTAGCCAGGACTTGGCAAATAGCAGGAGGCATCCACAGCCATACAGAATTGAAATCTGAACAGACCTGTGAGGTTGATAAGAACTACTTTCTAGAGTCATACCTCAGGAGACTTTAGGAATTAAGAATAAATCTTCAGGAAGTCCTACAACCAATTCTGTGATTTCTTTGATTGAAAACTGAGGCTCTAATTCCAGTTTTTTAAGAATTCTCCACACTGTTCTCCATAGTGGCTGTACTAGTTTGCATTCCCACCAACAGTGTAAGAGAATTCCCTTTTCTCCACACCCTCTCCAGCATTTATTGCTTGTAGACTTTTGGATAGCAGCCATCCTGACTGGCGTGTAACGGCATGAGACAAGTGCTCGGGCCTGGTGCACTGGGAAGACCCAGAGGAACTGGGTGGAGAGGGAGGTGGGAGGGGGGATCGGGATGGGGAATACATGTAAATCCATGGCTGATTCATGTCAATGTATGACAAAAACCACTACAATATAAAAAAAAAAAAAAGAAAAGAAAAACTGAGGCTCAAAGAAAACATGGTAACATAGTATCAGTAACAGGTTAGAACCAGGTTTCTAAAACCTGAGTTTTGTTTTCAGACTTTACGGTTTTTCCTTTTGAAAGGAAGTTAAACCTTTTTTAAAAACTGCCAAGACAGTCATCCAGTACTGTGTTTCCCACTTCCCTTCATTCTCTCAAGCCTATGAAAATGTTACAAATAATTAGGATTAGAAGGAATTAAAGTTCATATTTTTAGGATACTTATTCTACCAGAGCTGATAGTAACTGTGGCCAATAAGAATGATATTAACAATAATGCCCTGCAAAGAAAACAAATTATACCATTAGGTGAGAAGCATTTGTTCATAAGAGATAGAACCATATGCAGTATGTTTTCATTTCTTCCTTATTTACACCATTGTCCCAAAAAATTTTAAAATAAGCTATATTATTTTTATAAGGATAACTTTAAAAAAAACAACAACTGGGCATTGGTATTTCTTGCTTTTGTTTTCCTTGGAAACTGTGGAAAAGGATGACCCCAGTTCTTTTAAGGTTGACCTATGGCCCATTTTCACTCCATTAAGTAGCAAGAAAATGAAGCCTTCCCAGCAGGTACTGATTCATATAGGATCTTTTTGGCCATAAATTGACATTTTTAGAGAAACTGATCTCCAAACATTAAAGTGATCGAGATCATAAAAATGTCTATGCTCCCAACTGATGCTGGGTATAGTAGGAAGATCATGAATCAGAAGGCCTGGAGCCTTCATAATAACATTACTTAGTAATAAAATAATAATCAGAGCTGTAATTTTTAAATATTTATTCCATGGATGGTATTGTACAATTCATTTTTCATACATTATATAAAAACATGCTTTTTCCACCACACACACATTATATAAAAACATTGAGTATTAAGATTGTCTTTATATAAGTGCAGAAACTGAAATAAAGTAATCTGCACAAGATTACAGAAAGAAAAAATGGCAGAGTCAGGATTCAAAACCAGTCTTTTCTATTCCTAAGGCTACACTTCACTACCAGTTCATGACAGCCTGGGATGATTTTATATGGTTTGGGCAAGCATTCTTTGCCTCTGAGATAGTTTCCTCACTTTTAAGCTCTGGACAATGGCAGTACACATCTTAGAGAATTTTGAGAGGATAATACATGGAGACGATCTCTTTCATCTACAAAATACCAAGGGCTGGAGAGTCAGAATTCTAGTGTGGTCTGTTTGTTCTGTGGTAGAGGGCAGAGAGAAGAAGGTCAATATCTCTTGTAGATTCCCTCCATGAAGTGGACAGAAGATTGTAGGGGAAATTGTTCAAAGAATGTCCAAAGCCAACCCCTCATGTCCCAGCTCATATTCACAGAACTATAAAAAGTTAGAATCAAGAGGAACTTTGGTAGCCATATGCTAACACTACTCAACCTTCCTCTCTTCATAGATTTCACAAAAGATGCATCAGAGACTGTGAAATTCAAGTGTCCCACTCATGAAGAACACTAATTAGTAGCAGAACCAGAGACAGCACCTGGGTCTTTAGGCACTACCACACTTTTCGTGATACAAGATTCTCTCTCAAGTCACTTCCACACCATTCTTGTTCAATGACCAATTAACACTCACTCATAAAGTCACATGTCCTGCTCTAATTCCATGGAAAAATCAATCACATAAAAAGGAGTAGCACATCCAATGTCATATTTAATCTTCAAAAGCCTCTTGGCATTTCCAAACTGAATAAAATTGGAAAAGTAAACTTTAATGAGAAATAAAGTTTGCTTTCTCTGTATCTGTCCCTGCAGAGAAAACAAGTCACCTCTTTATGCAGTATTTGAACATGTGAATTTATTTTTTAGAGATTTTTTTATATTTTACTTTTGGCTGGGTCTTTGTTGTTGCAGCGGTGCTTCTCAAGTTGCAGCGCGTGGGGGCTACCCTCCAGCCGGCAGCGCACCGGCTTCTCTGCAATGGCTTTTTTGTTGCAGGGCACGGGCTCTCGGGCAGCAGTTGTGGCACATGGACTCAGCTGCTCCATGGTATGTGGGATCTTCACAGAGCAGGGACTGAACTCATGTCCCCTGGCAGATGGATTCTTAACCACTGGACCACCAGGGAAGCCCCTGAATATGTCAGTTTCTAAGGGTTTTTTTTTTTCCTTCAACCAGTAACACTCCTAGCTAATCCAAATCAACCTTAATGGTTATACTAGGGAAATGGGAAGAGAGAAATGTTTCAGGAAAAAGCATGAAAAGTCTCAGGCAACTGCCATTTTCTAATGCTCTGAGGCATTCACAGCCAAGTACCCAGCCCACCTGCCCCGAGAGAGCTATGAACAACCTTAACATCCAGTTCAATTTATACTTTGCCAAACGTTTAGCTTTGGCACATCTGTGTAAGAACGAGATCCAAGCGTTTCAGACAGTATGTTCTCTCAAGCTCCATCATCTCCCACATTTTATTTTATTTATAAATGGACAAACAATTTATGGTTGCAGTGTTAAATTCAAAGAAGGGGCTGTGAACTTGGCATTTACATCAGGTCAGGCAGCGGCACACCACAACAAACAATAATGCAAACAAGAAACAGAGGGTCAGGGTTGTGTAGAGGATTTTGTTTTGTTTCCTATTATATATAGGGATTAATAATAAACTCAGTGGGGCCTTCCCATAATGTATGCCCCATTCAAAGTCAGTATGACCTAGTAATCATCTGCCCACCCTCAACTGTGGGAAGGAAAAGGCCATTAACAATACACTTCAAATGAGGAAATGGAATACAGAGACAGTTAATGAAGTAAAAAAATGTGTAAGGTACATAAGCATTTTCTTCTTGGTTGAAGGCTTTTTCCTTAGTTTCTTCTGATAAGAAGGTTCAAAGTTACCTAGAGCTCTACTGAGTAAAATATTACCCACCAATATGGATCAAAAGAAAGTAATAAATCAGGGGCCAATCATTTGCTAAGCCAACCTTCTCAATTAATCCTGCATTTGGGCAAAGGAGCCTAACAGTATTTTTTAATAGACTATTTTTTCAGGGAAGTTTTAGGTTCACAGCAAAACTGAGTGAAATGTACTAAGAGTTCCCATACATGCCCTGCCCACACACATGCACAGCCTCCCCACTTCCAACATCTCTCACCAAAGTGATATGTCTGCTGCGATCAGTGAACTTACACTGGGACATCATTATCACCCACAGTCCATAGTCTATATTAGGGTTCACTTTTGTTCTTGTACGTTCTACGCACCGCTGCATGCTTCGTTGCACAGTCATGTCCAACTGGGCAAACCCCATGGATTTTGGCAAATGTACAGCGGCAAGCATCCACCATTTTAGTATATAGAATAGTTTCTTTCATGTCTTTTCAGGGAAGATTGGGGTTTTTTAGTGCTGAATAATGTTCCATTGTCTGGATGTACCATACTTTAAGGACACCTTGGTTGTTTCCAAGTTTACCGAAATATGAGTAAAGCTGCTTCACACCTCCATAAGCAGGTTTTTCCATGCATACACATTTTCAACATCTTTGAGTAAATATCCAAGGAGTGTTATTGCTGAATCATAAGAAACTGCCACACTGACTTTTGCAGTGACGGTACCATTTTGTATTCTCAGAGGCAATGAGCAAGAATTTTTGTTGGTCTACAAGCTTCCCAGCACTTAGTGTTGTCAATGCTTTTGTATTGGGGCCATTCTAATAGCTGGGTGGTGGTATGTCACTGCTTTCACTTATAATTCTCTAAGGACATATGATATTGAGCACGTCTTCACATGCTCATCTGTCGTTTACTTTAGTGAGGTATCTTCTATTTTTTTAATTGAGTTGTTCATTTTCTTATTGTTGAGTTTGAAGAGTTCTTCGTATATTTAGACAATAGTCCATTGTCTTATGTGTGTTTTGCAAATATTTTCTCCAAGTCGGTGACTCGTCTTCTCATTCTCTTTAAAGTTTTTTGGTTTGCGGGATTTTGTTTTGATTTTTGTTTTGAATTTGAATCTGTCACATGCTTTTATTTTAGGATATTATAAAATAAAACTGTTGCAGACAAACAGCTTATTTTCCTTAGCCTTAGTTTACTCATCCATAAAATGGGGCAGATAATAGTATCTACCTTAATGGGTTTTCTGAGTAATAAAATAATCATACATATAAATGTTGGCTGGTAATTACAGATGCAGAACCAGTTACAAAGCAGATCCTTAGGAAATTAAACAAAGTGAAAAAATTACTTTAGGTAAATCTATTCTATCCTTATATAAGTGCACTGTACTAAAATTTCTCCTCAAGTGCCTGCTCCCACAGTATATAAGCAGCATCTTGAGATTACGGACCATATCTACTTTGCAGAGTCAAGGATAATGTCTGCCTGAATAGTAAGTATACAAGTGAAAGTTGAGCTGGCACTCACTTGGCCTTTGGCCTTAGAGAATCCATTGCACCTCCCCATGCCTCATTATCCCCATCAATCCATGAAGGTGGTGAACTACAGTTCCTCCAAGATCCCTGCCTTCCTTCATTCAATGAATGAAACTAATCTATATCTCATATTTTACATGGGAGGCATCTTTAAGGGATATTAACTTCCTTCTACCTCGATAACTTACTCTCCCCATATTTTGGAAAAGAATTTCATAGTCTTGACCAATACTTGGAATGTTTCTAAATTTAGAAGAGCAAGTCTTCTCACACACACACACACACACACAAAAGTTAAGGTGTGTGATTCACCTTGTGTATCCTTCAAATTTTATTGTCTGCACATATCTGATCCCTCTTCCCTGTGATTGACTGCATAGACCTGTCTTACTTTTGTAAGAGGTAAGAATTAGCCAAAGACTAGAGCTCAGATGAGGAACCTCAGAAGCATGGAATTTCAACTAAAGAAAAAAAAATCAGAGGAGAGTAATATCCACTTCTGGAATTTCTTTCCAGAGTTGCCAAAAGGTGATTCATGATAGTAAAAAAGAAAAATCAGGCACCCTTCCCAGCAAGAGCTGACCAGCTGACCAAGAGCCGACCGACTCTAGAGCTGACCAGGATCTCTACACAAGATTTTTGTTAAGATGCAATATAATCAGCCTAGACCATTTTTTGGGCCACTGGCTCTAGTAAATTATACCAGTTTTTTGTAACACACCCAAACACCTCTTGCTTCAAGGTCTACAAGATCTACACCAGGAAGAGTGATCTTTTTTCACTCTTTGCCAATTCAGAGCAAGCAGGTCCAAGTGGACTACCATTTTTACCTTGGCCACAAAAGAAATAATATGAATAATGAGTTTAGGAACAAAATAATGAAAGCCTGTGGCAATGTTTTTGATAGATGCTATCCAGACATAAATATTTGCATCTATAAAGGTTTATAAGACTTGATAGTGAGGCTATGAAACTATGTCAACTGTATACAATAGTGTTCTATGGGTTATTTTGTTCAAATAGATTTTCAATCACATCCAAATAATTTAAACTGCATTTAGAAAAATAAGACACAGAACTTAATATATAATCATTAAATTATATGACACAGAAGATCACAAAAATTTAACTCATGCTGCCGGATTAATCTATTTTTTATTTTTTACATATATCAGAAGGGAGCCTCCCTGACTACCTTTATGCACTTCTGTGAGCTTAAAAATGTACCATTAGTCAGAAAAGTTATAGGTCAATTATCATCTTTTTAAAAAATTTACTCATGTAATAGCACCTAGGTGAATATTCACTACATCACGGAATGTTTGCTCAGTCATGTACCAGGAAAGATTCACACATGTCTATTTGGCTCAAGCCCTTGGCATATCTCAGTAGTCCCTTATTCAATTATAATTAAACCAGTGACATGTAGCATTCTACAGATAGCTTTGATGTTTGCTGTAAGTTTGAGGTTGACCTTTCTATTAAAGTTTAGAAAGGCAAGCACTTATTAGATGTGGTTATGACTCAATTTTAAAGCCAGAGACTTTTTCTACTGCTTCTCTTTTAAGTTTCTGGATCAGCTTAATTGAAAAATGTCCTCAGCTAAATGCATGCCACTAAAAACAGTGACCATTACAACCATGTATCTGCATGAGTCATGATTCCATGACGTGGTAAACTAAACTAGACAGAAATAAGTTGGATGCTGAGTAATGTAAAGCTACAAATGTTAGTTATAGGCTCAGATTTCAAGTTTTGGTGTTGATTAATATAACTTCATTATTCTCATATGTTGGCTTTTTAATACTTAATGTTTCAAATTTGGGATTTAAGATATTATAGAATTATAAGCAATTTTAAATAACTGTATTTTAGAATTCTACACAAAATTTCATTTTTAGGTAAGAATTTTTGCTGCTGAAAAGATTAAATCACTAGAGTGGTGGAAAAAACAGTAACAAACTTGGATTCATATCCTATTTTGCCATCTACTATCAATGTAACATTAGAAAAATTATTTAATGTCTCTAAATTTCTCTTTTGTGAAACTGGGATAATATTAACCAATAACTTGCAATAGAATAACTTTCCTATGTTGACATATCCATGAGGACATGCAACCACTGGTTGGTAAATATGAACAACAGTTCAAAATATCACGGATCCTGCCCACTATAAGAGGCTGCTCTAGGCAGCCTCCTCCACCTGCCCCTGGGATCTCTCAAAATGTTAAATATTATCAAACAAGAAAGAAAAACTAATAATAGCCTTAGAATTTTTCATAGTAATCCTTGATGCATACAAGTTTCTAAGGAAAACTTGTATTTCAAGATTTTATACATTTGATATAGAGATATAAAAGATATGAAAATATGCTAAAACATTAAAGATAAGAGTTTTTATCCAATATAGCAGCCATTAGCCACACAAAGCTATTTAAATTAACTTAATTAAGATTAAACAAAATGTAAAATTCAGTTTTTCAGTCGCACTAGCCTCATTTCAAGTATTCAGTAGCCAAATATACCCACATAGTTACTATATAGGACAGTATGAAAGAGCTCAAGTATATAAAACACAAGAGCTATTTATCCAATTAACAAAAAGGAGAATCAAAATAAATCACTCAGGACTATAAAAGTTATGGTTATGGAAAAGAATGCAAATATAACCTGAAGATATTACAATGACAATGCAATAATACAAAGAAGTGGGAGGGGAAAATGGAAAGTCTAATTTTCTCATCTTTAAAGGCAAAGGCAAAGTTGAAACACGGAGCTAAAAAACAAAATCAAGTCTTTTTTACTCTATCAATATTGTTTTGATGAAAAATTTTAAAGGGACACTTTAGGAAGCCCCATATTTGCATTAAAAGGAGGTTTATCTAAATATAAGCAATTACCTCAGTTTTAACCTTTCTTGCTGAAACATAATGCTAATATGCCTAGAATGATGTATAACAACTGTTAATGGTAGTTATTTTGGGAAGTGGAATTTTTAGAATTTTTTTTAACTTTCTTTTTGTAGTTTTGAGTTTTGATTGACACTTTTATAACGAGCACTTTAAAAGTTTTTGCAAACACAATCAAATTATTCTTTAAAAATATATGCTTTGACTAAAGTTAAAAAGAATATGGAGGAACAAAAAAATAAGGCACTTTAATAAATAAGAATGTAACACTGGAAACACTTTATGGTAATAAGAAAAATATGCACACATCTGGATAAGAATTAGAAGGCAACATTTTGAAAATGAAAAGTAGTCTTATTGAAGCTTTTCCTTGAAACTTCTGGTATATTTTTAACAACATAATTATATAATTTCGAATTGTTTTACCAGGAGCAGAGAGCTTCACTGTTATCAGTCTGGTTTACATGGCAACTGAACTAATTACCTTCGCCTTCCATTACAAGCAGTCACCTAGGCACTTGAAAGAATTTAAGTTAAAGGGATAGAAGAAACATTTTTGAGTTTCAGGGTTAAATGGACAGATTATGGAATGCAGTACCTGCTAGAATTGGCAGATTTTTCATGAGGGAAGCCCTCTGAAGGGTTGAGACAGCAGCTGTAACAGATTCATATGTAATAAAAATCATAAGAGATCCCACAGGAGATGCCTAGAGAACACCAGGCAGTTTCATGACATTTTGAACTACTTCCTAGATTCAGCAACAAAGAGCATGAGGTTGCATGTCAACATGGAAAGGCTTTTCAGAAGCTTAGTAACTACTGTGTATATACAGTATACACACACACACATAGTTTATTGTTCATGCCTCTAGTCTAATTTTTGTAGACTAGAGCATCTATAAAAGAAGGACATTTTCAACACTATTCTTCAGTAATTCCACCTTCCATGCCTTCTGCTGATACTGCTTCCTTAGCCTAGAATAACTTGCTACTATTCTCTCTCTTAAAATGTCAAAAGCACCTTAAATTCAAGGTTCAGGTCAATGCTGCTTCATTCAGGAAGGCTCCTTATGTCCCAGCTAGGAAAAAAAAAAATCCTTCTTTCTTTTAATCTGTGATATCCTATTCATCCCTTATTAATTTACATTAGGATAATGATGACAATTTTAAGAAAACTAGAGATACCAAGGGAACATTTCATGCAAAGATAGGCACAATAAAGGACACAAGTAGTATGGACCCAACAGAAGCAGAATACACAGAATAACAATACAAAAAAGATTTTAACAACCCAGATAACCTCGATGGAGTGATGACTCACCTAGAGCCAGACATCCTGGAATGTGAAGACAAGTGGGCCTTAGGGAGCATCACTCCAAACAAAGCCAGTGGAGGTATTGGAATTCCAGCTGAGCTATTTCAAATCCTAAAAGATGATGCTGTGAAAGTGCTGCACTCAGTATGCCAGCAAATTTGGAAAACTCAGCAGTGGCCACAGGACTGGAAAAGATCAGTTTTCATTCCTATCCCAAAGAAGGGCAATGCCAAAGAATGCTCAAACTACTGCACAATTGCACTCATCTCACACACTAGCAGAGTAATGTTCAAAATTCTCCAAGCGAGGATTCAACAGTATGTGAACCGAGCACTTCCAGATGTTCAAGCTGGATTTAGAAAAGGCAGAGGAACCAGAGATCAAACTGCCAACATCCGTTGGATCACACAAAAAGTGAGGGTATTCCAGAAAACATCTACTTCTGCTTCGTTGACTATGTCTGACTATGTGGATCAGATCAAACTGTGGAAAGTTCTTAAAGAGATGAGAATACCAAACCACTTTACCTGCCTCTTGAGAAACCTGTATGCACATCAAGAAGCAACAGTTAGAACTGGAGATGAAACAATGGACTGGTTCAAGATTGGGAAAGGAGTACATCAAGGCTGTATATTGTCACACACTTATTTAACTTATATGCAGAATACATCATGTGAAATGCCAGACTGGATGAAGCACAAGCTGGAATCATGATGGATGGGAGAAATATCAGTAACCTCAGATATGCTGATGACATCACCCTTATGGCAGAAAGTGAAGAGGAAATAAAGAGCCTTTTGATGAAAGTGAAAGAAGAGAGTGAAAAAGCTGGTTTAAAACTCAACATTTAAAAAATGAAGATCATGGCATCTGGTCTCATCACTTCATGGCAAATAGATGGAGAAACAATGGAAACAGTGACAGACTTTATTTTGGGGGGCTCCAAAATCTCTGCAGATGGTGACTGCAGCCATGAAATTAAAAGATGCTTGCTCTTTGGAAGAAAAGCTATGACAAACCTAGACAGCATACTAAAAGGCAGAGACATTACTTTGTCGACAAAAGTCAGCTAGTCAAAGCTATGTTTTTCCAGCAGTCCTGTATGGATGTGAGAGTTGGACCATAAAGAAGGCTGAACACCAAAGAACTGATGCTTCTGAGTTGTGGTGTTGGAGAAGACTCTTGAGAGTCCCTTGGACTGCAAGGAGATCAAACTAGTCAATCCTAAAGGAAATCAGTCTTGAATGTTCACTGGAGGGACTGATGCTGAGGCTGAAGTTCTAATACTTTGGCCACTTGATATGAAGAGCTGACTCATTGGAAAAGACTCTGATGCTGGGAAAGATTGAAGGTAGGAGGAGAAGGGGATGACAGAGGATGAAATGGTTGGATGGCCTCACTGATTCAATGGACTTGAATTTGAGCAAGCTTGGGGAGATGGTGAAGGACAGGGAAGTCTGGCGTGCTGCAGTCCACGGGGTTGCAAAGAGTCGGACACGACTGAGGGACAGAACAACAACAATGACAATGATAACTGTCATACATATCTTATCTTCTCTAATGGATCACAAGCAACCGAAAGCCAAGACTTAAGTCAGATTTACTTCTACATCTCCCTTTTCTCATCTAGAGCCTTGGAGGGTAACCTCAATATAGAGATATTATATAAATGTAGGAATAAGATACTTACAAAGTATTTATCAATACAAATATTTACAAAATATCTTCCATGCAATAGCCTTGTAATTTCCTTCTCAAAAAACTGTGTTCTCTGTTCAACTAAACTTGATAAAACTGACATAATTCCTTTTAGAATATTCATAACGAATATTAAAATTACTAAGAAGTCTAATGGTAAAGAAACTAACTGTACTCCTCAGCTTCTTATTTACCACAGAGTCCTGCTCTTTGTTTCTTTTCTTTTTTGGTAAGGATTACACTATAACAGACACCACTCTTTCGTCTCCTATATATCCTGGAGCCCTCCTAGAGATCACCTGGGGAAACTTTCCTTAAAAGCCACTTCCTACATCTCTCTGTCTGAAGGCGTGCTCTGGCCACTGGAGCATGTTCAGCACGTCCATCAGTTCAGGAAGCCCCAGGAGGTTACTCTCTGGAGTAACCTATAAGAGGATACGACGTGATGTGAAAGTCGCTCAGTTGTGTCCGACTCTTTGCGACCCCATGGACTGTAAGAGGAAGAGTTGGTAAATAGCTACTCCAACCCCTTTAACTCTCAGTAGGATAATTCTGAGTTATGTTCCACAGAGTATCTCAAAGATACAGAATTGAGCAAAACAAAATAAAGCAAAAGGGACAAAAGACAGCTTGTGTGCTGTCTGTTCAGAATGATGTTGCTCAAGAAGTTTAGGTGGCTTAGATTCAGCATGAAAGTGGCTGGAAAAGATACAACTATATTTTCCTGAGAGGACATGAACAATTCAAGTTGCTTCACAAAATATCTGTTATGCAATATTATCCTTACTCCTTGTCACTACAAATATCTTATTTTTTTTAACATCTTTCTCTCCAAAAGGTAACAAAAATAGCTAGCATAAAACATGAACAAATTAAATGGAATTCTAATCAAACTTAATTTTAAGATATTAGGGGGAAAAAAAAGATATTAGGAAAATTTTCAACCTGTCTAAATCCTTAAAACTCTCAGGACTTTTAGGGCCCTGGGATTCAGTTCTAGTCCGAGTGGCTACTGGTATCATTCACTGAGGCCCATCTAATATACCACCTTCACCAGAAAAATTTTCTTGATCTTATTCCTAACCATACATGATCTCTGCCTTCTTTAAATCCTCAGAACTTTTTATGCTGATGTTAATGCATTTGGTTTATATTATGTCTCTTACTTAAATGTCAACAGCTAGATCAGGAACTATGACATGTACCATTGCATGTTACCTCACTTCTCTCTGGTAAGAGGTGCCCACTAAGTATTTGTTGAAATGCTGAATCTTGGGAAGACCAATTAGTCTTTGTAGAAAATGGATAAGAATAGAAATTATTTTAAAATATTTCTTCAAGCCTTTTCCTACTAATTTGGATGCAGAACTAATTGAAAATTTCAAGTGAATACTTGTTTCTTCAATTAGGATACCCTTATGAAAAATTCTGAAATATGCCAAGTTTTTATTCCTTCTTTCTGTACCTTTTCAACCCAGGTCCTCAATGCTCTCAAACTGTTTCTTTGCTGCCAAACCTACCATATTATGCTTCTTCCTAAACCAAATAGCTCCTCAAGCTTCTAATACTTTCCTATTTCATCATTAATACTGACCTTTCCTATATTCCTTTCTTATAGCATTCTGAATCCTAATAGAGACAGTAACAATGCCTCTTTTACCAAAAATTTGTGGGGACGTTAACATATGTTAGCTTACTAAAGTATGATTCTTCATTGCTACTATCCTTGATATAAATCATTTAAACGTTATCCCTTATCAAGTTACTCATACAAGAAAATCAGGTACTGTGATTATCCATAACAGAAAAGTTAGGCCAGGGATCCTGAAACCCTGAACCACGAACCAGTCGCAGTCTGTGGCATGTTAGGAACGGGACCACACAGCAGGAGGTGAGCAGCTGGCTAGCAAGCAAAGCTTCAACTGTATTTACAGCCACTCCCCCTCTGTCCATTACCACCTGAGCTCTGCCTCCAGTACAATTAGTGGGAGCATTAGATTGTCATAGGAACACGAACCCTACTGTGAACTACTATGTGAAAGGGATCAAACAGCGCACTCATTACAAGGGTGCTCGGGGCTGGTGCACTGGGATGACCCAGAGGGATGGGATGGGGAGGGAGGTGGGAGGGGGGTTCTGGATGGGGAACACATGTACACCTGTGGCGGATTCATGTCAATGTATGGCAAAACCAATACAATATTGTAAAGAAAATAAATAAATAAATAAACTGGGAAAAAAAGATTTTAAGTAGCTCAACTGGAAAAAAAAAATCAGTAATACACACATTGATTTCGGAAACAAACCTAAGGTGCAATATATATACAAGCACCTATAGATGCAAAGTTAGTACCCTGAATTCATGCTGAATTCACATTTCAGCATGTTAGCTTTAAATAATTGAGAAAGCCTACCCTAAAAATCCCCTCATGGATTTTCTTTTCTTTGTGTCTTCTTGGTTGCTAAGGTCTTTCTTTCTCTAGCTTTTTGAAAATCACAAATAAACTTATAAAATACAAAAAAAAAAAAAAATCACCCCAAAATAATCTCCCACCCGAGTCCTTGGAAAAATTGTCTTCCACAAAACTGGTCCCTGATGCCAAAAATGTCGGGGACTACTGATTTAGATAGATGAGTTTGTCCAGGTACCTTAAAATCCACCAATTCAGGTATGACCACAGGTAGCCATACAAATTGTATATTACATAACTCTTTTGATATCATTCACACAGACTACAATCCGAACAGTTCCCCCTTCAGTTGTACAGTGCACAACCAATACAACCACACACAGTAGCTCTTTACCAATACACAGCTGTTCATTTTCCTGTGTGTTATGAGGTCCAACCCACCCTTTTTCTACTCTAATTCCTTATTTCTGGTTCACTTCAGTTCAACCAGAGATAAATGCATGTGTGTGTGCTTAAGTCGCTTGCTGCTGCTGCTGCTGCTAAGTCGCTTCAGTCGTGTCCAAATCTTTGCGACCCCATGTACTGTATGTAGCCTGCCAGGCTCCTGTCCATGGGTTCTCCAGTCAAGAATACTGGAGTGGGTTGCCATGCCCTTCACCAGGGGGATCTTCCCAACCCAAGGATCAAACCGAGGTCTCCCGTATTGTGGGCAGAATCTTTACCGTCTGAGCCACCAGGGAAGTTCAAAATGTATGTTTATAAATACTAAATATGTGGTGAATTTATATTTCCCCCAAAAGAAAATGAACCCAAAGAGGCCTATATTTGACTTTAGGTAGTTTTTAAAAAGTATATTGTTTTCCAACCCCAGGTGCTGATGGTATAAATGGCATAGTGGTATCAAGAGAGGGCTCCCAAGCTTCCTTTGAATAAAATTCTGCTATTTAAATTATTTTTAGCCAAAATCCTCTGATTTTTCTTCAAGTGTATACACTGTCCCAAGAACTTTTGACCTCTGAGATTTCTTCAAGGCCGTCTTTGAACCTTAATGTCCCTCATTAGTATTTTTTAGTATAGCTACAACAATAGCGTTTGAAATCCTATTAGTGAGGGTGTCAGCAGTGCACGTGGCCTTTAAGAAGAACTTAGTATTCAGCCAGATGAATGTGAATTTAGGAGCTGAATCCTCATTCCTTGCTCACACAGGGTCTGAAACCTCACCACTACAGCTGTGCCCAGCCCGTGTTTAAGTAGGCAAAAACTCCAACTGAAAATCCGCCTTCTCCTATTTCTCTCCCACCTAGATTTAATTCTCTACAGCCTATCAGAGTTACAAATGAAAGTTTTAAATTCTAGGCATTGAAAGGTATTTGGACTACAGCATGCTCTTTTCCAATGCATTTCAACCAAGGAATCCCATTTAATTCCAAGTCAGTGAAATAAAGAGCTACATTGATTAAAACTCTTGAGATTCAGATCAAGTTTTAAGGAAGCCCTGAATCTTTTTAACATCTGCTTCCTTACCAGCAAAGGTAATACATCTTTAAATAATTTGTAAGTGTGTTAGAGCTGCCACACAGTTACTGAGAATGCTCCTTCTGTAAATAGGGGCTGCAGGTTTCATATTTCAGACAGCTGTCATCCATTAAATATTTTAATATTGAGAGGAATTAACTTTCAAATCAATAGCAATGATGAAAAAATTATCTTGGTAGCCTGGGCAGACGATGTCAGAGCATAACTTGTCATTTTCTAATTCAGCTGCTTCCATTTGATTTGGAATTAGAACTAGACCTCAGAAACCGGAGCTGCAGCATCCTCACACAAAAGCTGTTTCAAATTATGTGCAGCAAGTTTTTAAGCACATTAGCAAGTAGAACAAGCTGTCCTCATGCTAACTGGCCTTGCTTTGTTCTTGATGGTGGAAAATCTCGCTCTAACTGCCCCCTAATTTGTTGCAGAACGCTACTGCACCAGCAGCTGCCTTGGCACAGGATTAAACACACAAGAAAACATTATTTTTCCACACAAATTATTAACAGTGCCAAAAGCCACAAAATCCTTTCTTGAAGAAAAAAAAAAATCTTTTCTTCTCATCCCCTTTCTTTTCCCTCCCCAGTAAAACCTGCAATGAATTACACCTCAGTGGGGTCTTTTGAGATACACCCTCTCCACACACTTTCAGTGTAAACATACAGAAAGGGTACTTCATTCTGTTTTTGATAAAACACAAAAGATTCAAAAATGGGATAAGGGGAACTTTCCATTGCACATATAATAAATATGTCAGCGAATGAGGACTCCCGAGGGGCATATACACAGGATCACTGGGAAACCTACTTGCCTAGTACCACAAACACTTGTTCAAAAACTACAGGAGAAAGGAAACACACAAAGTAAGACTCCCTATGTTCTAATCTTGGTCTGCTTACAGCTATTTCTGTGTAGCAGTTAAACATCTTACCAAAGGGAAGGATTGGCTTGACTGCTGCTTCAGAGGGAAATTTATTAATGATGTCTGCAAATAATTGTTGAGAGGACAATTATGCCTGCTCTCACTGTCTTTCTCATTCATTGGGCTTGCCATACTGATTTTTTTATTTAATTTACATTTGTTAGGGAATACCATGAGGACCTTGGAGGTCAATGCTTCCTGAGTCCTGGCTCTGAGGAAGCCTTAAAAACAATGCCTATTTTTTTCAAGAAAGGAAAGGCAAGAAGTGTCCATTAGCACGTTTCAGGCAACACCATTGCTTTTTTTGCTGTGAGGGGTGAGAACAGCTTAGCGGTCCAGATATCACAAATGTCTGTCCAATAGACCCTTGCCATCTTCTGATCATCCCTTTTGACCAGGAGATTCTGGCATTCGACGAGCAATAACGTCCATGAGGTGACCTCAGTACCACCTGGGAAAAAGGCTCTCAGTGGAGTGGAGAGCAAAGACAGCCTAAGACGGAAGTGAGGCTGACCACTAAACTCTCAAGAAGTACCTTCACATAGCTTATATCCTCACCCATCTCTCAACTGGCGTTGTGATCCTGGCAAAATCCCGGCCCTGTAATGTTCCTGTACAAAATTTTCTTCCTCTCACTATGAAAACTCTAGAAATACACGGTCATGGTGGCATGGCAGTGGTACATACAAATTTCTACTACACACTTTTTATTCTTCAAGGTGAAGGAACTAAAAGATAGGCATCCTGAAAAATCCCCATGAGAAATGCCTACCATGAAGATTTCCTGATCCAGGTGCAAAGTTACTTTCTGGCCATAATGTTTTCCTAGATGTGCCTCTCTCTTTAATTGTGCCGTCTTTTAGCATTCTTACTACTCACTCTCTTGATGAGTTACGTCGACTCTCAAAAATGGTCGGATGCAATGATTTGAAAAGGCATGCATTCAAAGCTGCTTTTATTAAAAATTTCATTAAGGGATTTGCAACCTTCTCCTTTGCTTTCTGTTCCAGCTTCTCTCTGAGCTGCAAGTCAGAACAGTTCACCCAGAGGCATTCACTGAAAATTCATCACACATCATCAGTTATTAAGCACATGACTCTCTGGGAGTAAGGAAATAAACAGCCAAGAATTCTGAGCCACCTGTTTGTACCTTAAATTCACATGGTCAAGCAAAGTGTCTTTAAATTTAGGACTAAATTAAATTCTGCTAAGTGTAAGTGATATAATTAAAGACAAAATTAATTTGTGTTTTCACACAAATGTGTTATCATTAAGGTCCATTTTCTGACTTTTTAGTCAACCATGTAGACCATACACAAAAGGAAGAAATTGGGAATTTTTTTTCAATTCTTTAATTAATGTTTCAGTTCTTTCCAGGAGTGTGTATGTTGCTTCTGAGTTACTTCTAATACATGCATTAAATGCCAATTCTGTTTTTGTTGTTTGAACATATTCTCATAGAAGCATTATTAACTGTGTCTTCCTTACATATTTTTTAAGCTTGCTCTTTCAGGTCAATTCAGTTGTTCAGTAGTGTCCAACACTTTGTGACCCCATGGACTGCAGCACTCTAGGCCTCCCTGTCCATCACCAACTCCCAGAGTTTATCTTAATTCATGTCCATTCAGTCGGTGATGCCATCCAATCATCTCATCCTCTGTTGTCCCCTTCTCCTCCTGCCTTCAATCTTTCCCAGCATCAGGGTCTTTTCCAATGAGTCAGTTCTTCGCATCAGGTGACCAAAGTACTGGAACTTCAGCTTCAGCATCAGTCCTTTCAATGAATATTCAGGACTGATTTCCTTTAGGATGGACTGATTGGATCTCCTTGCAGTCCAAGGGACTCTCAAGAGTCTTCTCCAACACCACAGTTCAAAAGCATCAGTTTTTTGGCGCTCAGCTTTCTTTATAGTCCAACTCTCACATCCATACATGACTACTGGAAAAACCGTACCTTTGACTAAATGGACCTTTGTTGGCAAAGTATTGTCTCTGCTTTTTAATATGCTGTCTAGGTTGGTCATAACTTTTCTTTCAAGGAGCAAGCGTCTTTTAATTTCATGGCTACAGTCACCATCTGCAGTGGTTTTGGAGCCCAAAAAGATAAAGTCTGACACTGTTTCCACTGTTTCCCCATCTATTTGCCACGAAGTGATGGACTTACATATTTTTTAAATTCGCTCCATAGAGATTAATAAATGAGAGATAATATAAAATATCTGGTGCTAATACAAAGAAAATCTTAAATTTCCCATTGGTTTCTCCCTCCCCTATTTATGTCTCTTCCCCTACCATCCCTTGGATACAATATCAAGCAGAAGATAACCAAATAATGCCAGACATTTCTCCTCCTCCAGATATCATTATACCTCATGATTCCCTGTACCAGGCTATAGAATCATGGTTCTCAGTGTGTGGTCCCTAAACTAGCAACCTCAGCATCACCTGGGAATTTGTCAGCTAGGCAAATTCTTAGACCCCCAATCTAGGCCTGCTGAATCAGAAATCTGTCAAGCTCGGCATTTTGTGTCTTAAGATGCCCTCCAGATGATTCTCCTGTTTGAGAATCACTGCTCTAACCGACCTGCCCTTCAATATGCCCCACTGGCAGAGTCGGATACTTTCCTACTGTCCCACAACACTGCCATGCCTTCTGTTGGCCTGTGGTTTCCAAGAGTTCCCCTTTGGAGCTCTTCATTCAGGCTAGTTCTCTGATAGTGAGACCCCGTATTACAAAAAGATCCACTTCTTAGTTTCTCCACCAGAATCCCTATCTCCATAGTAACCTTTTCTCATACCAGGGAGAAGTTAATTAGCTCAAATAAATAAATTTCTAATGGTGGAATTATGATCCTTGTAGCAAGCTTAAGGGGAAGCGGAAATTCTCTGAGGACTACTCAGTTCTTTACAAATCATGCTGTATAATCATTTAATACGGCTACACAGGAGGCTTCAGGGATTATGCCAGATCTGTGTCTGTTAACTTTTGATGATGGTCCACTTACTTAAACTCTCTGAACAGCTTCCTCATCAACAAAATGGGTCTCAAAATATCTTTCCTACGGAGTATTTGTGAGAATTAGTGATTATGTTCCAAAAAATCATCTAGTATTGTGCCGAGCCCAGAGACGATCCTATATTACCCTATATATATTATGTGATTTAAAAAAAGATGCTCATCTTCTTCCGTGAACGAGTCTGGGATGGGGAAGCAATGTGATGAAAGGTAAGAAGCATCTATCCAGAACAAAACTGACCTGCATTTATGACCTGGTTATATTTTCCTAGCTGTGTAGTCTTTGACAAGTTCTTTAATTACTCTGAGTTCTGGCTTCCATATTTATTGACGTTGAACAACTACTCCCACCTTTCAAGGTTGCTGCAAGGTTTAAATACAGCGATGAACGTGGGGATGGAGCTTAACACAGCAACTGGCTTAGAGTGGACTCTCCATAGGCGTGGTGGCTGTTACCACTAGTAGTTATTATTTTTATTGTCATCATTATATAAACGGTGGTTATCTCTTGATGGGCCTGACCTATCAAAACCTAGAGGTTTGTTTTTATTTTGTTTTGTTTGCTGTGCCAAGTGGCTTGAAGGATCTTAGCTCCCTGACTAGGAATCAAATCTAGGTCTCAGCAGTGAAAGCGCTGAGTTCTAACCACTGGTCCACCAGGGAATTCCCAGATGAACACAGTTTAGAACTATATTCTGAGCTACCTGAGGGGAGTTGTGCATCCAGTTTTGTACTATCTTAAACCATTACTGCTCAGTAAATTATTCTGAATTAAACTGAATCTGGACAACACACAGAGCTGTTTTCTTCCATTTTTTAGTTGCTGAGATTTGGAAAATTAGATATGAAAAACACCATTTCCCAAGTACTATCTTCTAATACTCATAAAGCTCTAACACTATAGCTAAGGCAGATATGTTTTTTAAAAGTATGCTGTGCATTCCTAGAGAAAAGACTTTTATTTGTTATTTTATTGAGATATAATTGATGTATTAGTTTCAGGTATGTAATGTAATGATTTAATATATGTATATATTGCAAAGTATACATTACAAAGTAAAATAAATCTAGTTAACATCCATCACCACACATGGTGACAAATTTTTTTACATCTGATGAGAACTTTTAAGACCTACCCTCTTCAGTTCAGTTCAGTTCAGTCACTCAGTCATGTCCAACTCTTTGCGAACCCATGAATCACAGCACGCCAGGCCTCCCTGTCCATCACAAACTCCCGGAGTTTACTCAAACTCATGCCCATCGAGTTGGTGATGCCATCCAGCCATCTCAACCTCTGTCGTCCCCTTCTCCTCCTGCCCCCAATCCCTCCCAGCATCAGGGTTTTTTCTAATGAGTCAACTCTTTGCATGAGGTGGCCAAAGTATTGGAGTTTCAGCTTCAGCATCAGTCCTTCCAATGAACACCCAGGACTGATCTCCTTTAGGATGGACTGGTTGGATCTCCTTGCAGTCCAAGGGACTCTCAAGAGTCTTCTCCAACACCACAGTTCAAAAGCATCAATTCTTCGCTGCTCAGCTTTCTTCACAGTCCAACTCTCACATCCATACATGACCACTGGAAAAACCACAGCCTTGACTAGATGGACCTTTGTTGGCAAAGTAATGTCTCTGCTTTTTAATATGCTATCTAGGTTGGTCATAACTTTCCTTCCAAGGAGTAAGAGTCTTTTCATTTCATGGCTTCGGTCACCATCTGCAGTGATTTTGGAGCCCAAAAAAGTAAAGTCTGACACTGTTTCCACTGTCTCCCCATCTATTTCCCATGAGGTGTTGGGACCAGATGCCATGATCTTAGTTTTCTGAATGCTAAGCTTTAAGCCAACTTTTTCACTCTCCTTCACTTTCATTAAGAGGCTCTTTAGTTCCTCTTCACTCTGTCTTAAGGGTGGTGTCATCTGCATATCTGAGGTTATTGATATTTCTCCTGGCAATCTTGATTCCAGCTTGTGCTTCTTCCAGCCCAGCGTTTCTCATGATGTACTCTGCATATAAGTTAAATAAGCAGGGTGACAAGATACAGCCTTGACGTACTCCTTTTCCTATTTGGAACCAGTCTGGTGTTCCATGTCCAGTTCTAACCGTTGCTTCCTGACCTGCATACAGGTTTCTCAAGAGGCAGGTCAGGTGGTCTGGTATTCCCATCTCTTTCAGAATTTTCCATAGTTTATTGTGATCAACACAGTCAAAGGCTTTGGCGTAGTCAATAAAGCAGAAATAGATGTTTTTCTGGAACTCTCTTGCTTTTTCGATGATCCAGCGGATGTTGGCAATTTGATCTCTGGTTCCTCTGCCTTTTCTAAAACCAGCTTGAACATCTGGAAGTTCACAGTTCACGTATTGCTGAAGCCTGGCTTGGAGAATTTTGAGCATTGCTTTACTAGCATGTGAGATGAGTGCAATTGTGCAGTAGTTTGAGCATTCTTTGGGATTGCCTTTCTTAGGGATTGGAATGAAAACTGACCTTCTCCAGTCCTGTGGCCACTGCTGAGTTTTCCAAATTTGCTGGCATATTGAGTACAGCACTTTCACAGCATCATCTTTCAGGATTTGAAATAGCTCAACTGGAATTCTATCACATCCACTAGCTTTGTTCGTAGTGATGCTTTCTAAGGCCCACTTGACTTCACATTCCAGGATGTCTGGCTCTAGGTGAGTTATCACACCATTGTGATTATCTGGCTTGTGAAGATAGGTTTTGTACAGTTCTTCTGTGTATTCTTGCCACCCCTTTTTAATATCTTCTGCTTCTGTTATGTCCATACCATTTCTGTCCTTTATCAAACCCATCTTTGCCTGAAATGTTCCCTTGATATCTCTAATTTTCTTGAAGAGATCTCTAGTCTTTCCCATTCTGTTGTTTTCCTCTATTTCTTTGCATTGATCGCTGAGGAAGGCTTTCTTCTCTCTCCTGGCTAATTTGGAACTCTGCATTCAAATGGGAATATCTTTCCTACTCTCTTAGCAACTTTCAAATATATAATACAGTATTATTGACTACAGACACCATGTAGTTTATCCTATTTCCAGGATTCATTTTCTAACTGAAAGTTTGTGCCCTTTGACCACCTTAACACATTTCACACACACCCCCTCCATTTTTCCTTTGAAAGTCACAATTTGCTGCAGCATTCCTAAGGAACTTCCTCTCATCCATTGTAACACATAGAGGAACAAGTCAAGAAGTCTTTGTACCTAAAAGCTCTGAACAACAGATTAAGTTATCCTAACCCCCTGGCTATTCTATCTTTTAGAAATAAACTTTTGTTTAAAAAAAAAAGTTTCATGAGCTTCAAACCACAGCCCTGCTTCACTCCACCTCCAACTCACCCAGTCCAAGTACACAGAATGACTCAATCCAACAAATATTTATTAAGTAACTACTCTGTACCAAGTGCTGTTCTAGGCATTGATTACAATAAGAATAAGTACTGGTTCAAACTTAAATGCTTTTTTCTTCATAGTCATTTTTCTTCACATCCAGAATATCCTGGGGATTGTCATCTGACACACCAAGTCTGCCGACTTGCCTCAGGTCATAAATAATCCTCAGGAACTGGCTCTTTAATGTCCTAATAGTTACTAGGTGACCACGCCAGTGCCGTCCATCTAGGATTTGGATTAGTCTTCTGTCCATGGAATTCTTATATCCCTAAAAGTAAATGTGACTCCCAGTTCTCCCTAAGGAATCATGTTTTTCTCTCAGGACTCAAAATCAGACTTTCAGCACTCTGAATTTTTGTTACCAGGCTCCAGTATCCAACCAGGACATCAATGCTGCCGCTGTATCCCCATTTAGTCCGTGTACAGGCCTTTTCCATCAGCTCATTCATTCTAGTCATGGTTCCCAGACTCCATGTCTCCGGTTGCCATGAAAGGTTGATAATGATTCAAGAATTAAAGTCTGAAATGAGGACAGCCCCCAGAGACTATTCTTCCCAAATAAAATTCAAGTCAGGTCTCTAAAACTCTGTTGTCTTCAGGGATCAGGCAGGTAAAGTAAATATATAAAGCTATTTATGTGTAACACAGTAGGGAGAGATGAGGTCTATGGTAAAACAGAGAAAGCATACAAATTCCAATTTTAAAAAAGAAAGCTGAGCAGGCCACCAGCCTTCTCTCCTTAAGCCTCTCCAGCCCTTAAGGACAGAATGGCAGCTTCTCGAGCTTTATAGCTCACACACATAGCACACTATCTGCTCTTAGTAGGTGCTTGAATTGATGACTCACGTAAACAAATAAAGCTAAGTGAGAGAGCTGAAACAGACAATTTAGATTGTACCCTCACAGTATGGGTAAATCTCACTCATCTGAGTTTCTTTGTTCTCAAAACTGTCTCTGAGACATTTCCAAACCTATAATAATCCCTAAATTAGTTTTTCTAAGGGATTTCATTTTCATTAAGACTTCATTATAGATAGATATATAGATAATCAATGGATAGATAAATAATATGCTTTCTTTAAAATGACTCAGAATGCTGTGTATTTTAAAAATCAATATCAACTCCTTTAACGTAGCAATAAACTGCATGAAGTGAGGAAAACAGAAAATAAATGAAAGTAGCAGAGGAAAATATATAAGCAACCTGAGTCATGGGCTCACTTCATGGATGAAGTTGTTTCAGTCCAAATCGTCCTCAGGCATCAAACTTTCTCCTTTCACTCTTCTCTAGCAGTGGAGATGGAGGGGTATGGTAAAGACAGGGTTTGGACGATAGAAGATAAAAGGCATTGTGAGTATTTTAGGTTCACCAAATTCCCTCTTACTCTGCTGACGCACTCCTTCTGGTGGCAATCCAGGAAAGACAGCACTATTTTGTATTCCACGTGGCCCTATGAATTCAGTGTCTTGAGATGATGGCATGTGACTTAGGGTCTTCTTTCAGTCCTATAAGGACAGGCCAAACTACTCACATAAGCTGCTAGAATCCACTGTTTTCATGACTCTGTCCTGTCCCTTAGCTGCACCACATCCTTCTTCTTCTTGCTCAGTTCTTCCAGCCTTCTCGGAAGACTTCCCACCCCTGATCCTGGACTCCAGAGGACCAGGGTGCCCAGCTCATGAACTGTTTGTTGTCTTTTCTCCCTAGTTTGCATTTCCATATTAATAGTCCTGAGTTCTCAGTAATTTGTCAGTGGTCTGATACCAGAACTGCATTAGTTTCTTATGTCTGTTGTTAAAAACAAAAAACAAAAAAAAACAATTATAGTAATCATGTAAACATGGTAGCCTGAAATGCCAGAAATGCATTATCTTTGGCTCTGGTGGCCAGAGGTCTAAAATCAGTATCACTTGCCCCAAATCAAGACGTTGGTAGGACCACATTCCCTCTGAAGGTTTTAGGGCAGAATCCATTTCTTGCCTCTTCCAGTTTCTGGGGGCTGCTGGCATTCCATGGCTTGTGAGTATATCACTCCAATCTCTGCCTCTGTGGTCACACTGCCTCATCCTCTGCTGTTTGGATAATTTCCCTCTGCTCATAAGGACACATGTGACGGCATTTAGGACCCACATAAATATTCAGGATAATCTCATATCAAGATCCTTAACTTTATCACATCCACAAAAATTCTTTTTTGAAATAACATTTATAGTATACAGAGATTAGGAGGTGGATATCTTTTGGGGGGAGGGAGGTATTTTTAGCCTGTTATAAGAACTTCCTTGGGTAATATGATTCCAACCTCAAATCAAATGTATTATTCAATCTCAAACCAAAAGTATTGTTCACTAGCAAGTTAGGGTATCATTCTATTTGAATACCTGTGACTAAATATCACAATGATCCTAGGCATAAAAGTATATTAACCTAAGACATCTCCCAATTACAAAGGTCTGTCATGCTTCATGCCGGCTTCTCCTTTGTGTGTTTTTTTCACAGATGTTCAAATAAACAGCAGTATGCATTCCTTTCCTCACTGCAATAATCCATTATACTTTCCCCATCCCCCCTTTCCTCTCTGGCATCCAAAATGGAGCTGATGAGAAATTAACAGGGTCTATGTGCTCATTCCGAAGTCTGGCATTGCTATCCCTCCTGAAGTAAGGCTCTGTGACTTGTATTAGCAGATCTATGCACATGCCTGCCACCTCCTTCACTCCAAAGATTTAAACAGGGCAGAACTCAGGCCCAGATGGAGTCATATCTCTCTTAAGAAAGTAAACTCTCAGCTTTCCTAGAGATGAAAACGGTGGCTTCTCCACCTTCCATCCTGAGAAAGTCCTCGTGGGGAGACCCTTACTGTGCTCACGTTTGTTCAGGTGGCTTGAAACTCACCACAAGACATTCTTTCCCAAGCAGCCTCGAAGGACAGCCTCCTGCTTCTGTAAAATACGTGGACTGAGTTTCTTTGAATGAAAAGGCACTGCATATTCAACCCACTTAGACGAACTCATAAGCCTTCTACTGTGGGGAGTGTTCTAAGAACCAGCCAAAGGATGCCACCCAAGCGTAACCAGAAAAGTGGTTTCTCACTTGAATCCAAATATGATTTTGGCTCTTTTGGGGGTGGATTTATGTTTCTTTCAACTACAGCATTTGGGACGGACGAAGCTTCTTTTGCCAAGAAACAAAGAACATGCTCTGTACTCTTTATCAGTTCTCATATGAGTTTTGCAATTCTCCTCATACTGTGCCAAGAAAGAAAATAAAAATTACCCCTGGCTTGGTAAAAATCTGTTGCTTTCGGGAAATGTTCTTTTCTGACCAATATAAAAATCTCAGCTCCTGACTAAAACAGAAGAAAATTAAAATGATATGTTTTTCTAATCCTAATTAAAAAAAAAAAAAAGAAGACATTCTTGCAGTAGAAATTGTTAAATTTGTTCAAAATCTAAAAATAGCCTTATAAAAACCTAGGACACTTTACAGATGTGCTGTGACCCATACTTCAAAGAAGGGTTAATGAAGAACTAAAATGCCCAAATCCTTAAGTAACAGAATGGTATTTTATTTACATAGAGAATACCTTTTATTTTTATTTTTTCAGGGAGGGTACAGAACAAAGTGTTTCAGGCCAAGACTACATTGTAGCTTGAGCCTAGCAAGCAGCAAGTTGTAAATGAGACTGAGCACACCATGTGGTTAGCTGTCTGCTCTAGAGACTTCATCAGCAGAAGGACAAAGCTTGTCCTCTATGAACTGAGGAAACAATTACTCTTTCTGATGTTTCCAAACTTGCTTCTGCATCACAACCATCAAAATAAATAATCAATAACTCCATAAATATTTGTTAGGCTACTGGAGGAGCTATTGGGGTGAAATTGTGGTTTTCAAAAGTTGATCGGAACTTGAAATTTCTTTCTTTGCTCTCTTTGGCTCTGACAAGATTTGAAGTCTAGTTTCTTGACTGATGGCTTTAATTTTGACCTCAGCTAAACTTCTTTCAAATACTGTATTGTTTTCACAGCACTTGCTTTCCTTATATTTGAAAATTGTGTACATGTTTGCATATGTATGTATTTTACTTCAGTTATTTTTGTTTGGGATATTGAGCTAAGAGGAAAGAAATGATCATGTGACATTCAAGGACAGTTTGCTGACATTCTTTGTTTCTAAATGTCCTGATACTCAATAATTTGCTATTTACATTCTACCTAAACAGGACTCTCGTAGCACTCTACACATATCTTCCTTATGACCTCAATTTTCCCCAACTCTATCTCCTTACCATTGAAAAAAAATCATTCACCATTCAGCTTAAACACTACATCTTCTAGGAAAACTCATCTAATCCTAACCCCCTCTCACTGACACAGGCAGGCTGGGTGCCTCTCTTTTGCACTACCATGGAAATATTTGTACCACTCTAATACCAAACTAACTGCACTATGTTGTAAACACAGGTTGACTTGTTTGGCTTTCCCATGAAAAATCATCATATCCCCAGTGTCTGGCAAAGAGCTGATACTCAGTAAGTGCTCCTTAAACCACTGTATATTCATGTCAATGTATGGTAAAAACCACTACAATAAAAAAAAAATTAATTAATTTAAAAAATAAATAAATAAAAATAAAATATTTTTTCTTCCCCATTCTTAAGAATTTATGGACCCTAAAATTTTAAAGATGATGTTCATCAGTAACATGTCTTTATAGCCCAAGTTGTAAAAGAATTTCTTTTTTCCTACGCTAGGCTAGAGAGAAATGTTCATCTTCAGTTAAAGAGAGGGCAATTCCTATAGCTAAAATGACCTGAATGTTGATTTCTACATGCTGTGCCTCTGGCACTTCTGAAAGAAACATTGTTCTTAAACTGACTAAAGGGATTGAGGGTTTCACTGAACCATGATGCAGGCTTCCTTGGCTAGACTGTTGAATGTTTGCTTGCCACCAGAGTTTGGTCTTCAGAATAAAGCAAGATTAAAACAAAATGAACTCATAATTGCTTCCCTAGCAGATTTTGTTGTCCACATGAGATTATGCACAGGATAACCAATTTTCCCAGAGCCATAATCAATGGTCCCAAACTCCCCATCCTAGACTGATGAATACAAATCAAGAATTCAAATATCTTTTCTCCTAAGAGCTAATCCTTTTCAATGAGATGTTCATAGACTTACATTATTAATTTAGAAGGAAGGAAGGGGGAGAGTGCAAGAGAAAGAAAGAAAGAGAGAAAAGAAGGGAGGGAGGGAGGAAGAAAGGAAGGAAGAAGAATTAATTCTCAAGGAACTCAAGGATGCATGACTGAAAAGGAAACAAAATTTTCATGCTTAAATGTTCATAATTGAGGTCCTACTGGAAGTAGAACGTGTATACATTGCTAATTCTGATGGACACCATCTGGTTTTATATTTAATAAAATGATCCTTCAGGGTACTAAAGATAAGACATGAGAAGCTATCATTGAGCTTTCAAAAGTGTACAATGACTTGATTTTAAATCAAATGAAAAATTTCATTTCAGATCAAACCAGTAAAAATCTGGAGAGAGACCAGAAAATAAAAGTAACAAAGCTCAAACATATGAGCAGAAGTAATTAATCACAAAGTTGAGGTCCAGAAAGAACAGTGAAAAGTCATTTGCCTCTGCCTATAGTCTCCAGTCAAACTCCTTTTAACTCCCTCTGAGGTAAATGTGTAAACCAGTGGTTCCCAGGCATGAACCACAAACCTCTGGCAAGACTCAGAGTTATTAAGAGAAGTCAAAGAAGCCACATGAGCAACAAATGTTAACTGGGGCTGACTGAACAATATGTCTCACACAAATATAAAACACCACTTTAAAATGACATTTAGATACTGATTTCAAAGCATTACTGATCACAGAAATTCTCTTTCCTTAGGTGGTTTTTCAAACCACAGACACTAATGGCAACATTACACTCAGGGTTGGGTGCTGGGGACAATGATATGTGGATTTCTTTAAATTTACTTTTATCAAAGGATAATATCCATACATGTGATTTTTTTTTTACATTATAACATTAGAAATTATTGTTCTACACATTTTTATCAACAATCCAGAAAACATTTGCACATTCTACATATTCACTAGATTCCAGTGCTTCTTAATCCTCATTGGCTAGAACAACCTTAAGGGTCTAATCTAAATCTTTCCTGCTTCAATTTTACCTGAGCTTAATTTTTTGTTCCTTTCTGAAGTTACAAGATGCTTACTATAGCTTTTCATATAGCCGATGGCTGTCATCGTCTCTTTCACGCACCTATTCTTGAGGCTAAATAACCCAAATATTCCCAAATAGAGGTGTATCTCAATATCTATATTGCTATTCTTTAGAACACCACAGCCCAATAGACTTTCTGCAATGATGGAAATGTTCTATATCTCTGCTGTCCAAATACAGTAGAAACTAGCCACATGTGACAAGTGATCATTTAAAATTTAGCCAGTGAGACTGAGGAACTGAATTTTTAAATTTTAATTAATTTATATTCAAATTTAAATAAACACATGTCACTAGAGGCTAGCATACGTATGATACAGCTCGGACAGTATTAATTTCCTAATTGTCTGATTTCATTATGCTATCCCCAGAAAGCAGAAAATAGCCCAATGAAGACCTAGCTGATTCTAAAAGCTATTTTACACAGAGCAGTGCCATGATGCCAGTGCAATGACATGGGAGCATATTAGCTCTACAAACAAAGATGAATAAAATGTAAGCACTACCCTGGCCTAATATAAAAAGGCCTGGATAAAAGAGTGCAGCTCCAGAAGAAGTTATCTATGTTCTTGGAAAATAATATATCCAAAGGCCTCAGAAGTTCACGTTTATAGGCAAAGACCGCCATTAACTGTATCTTAAATGTCTTAATTTGGTAACAATCAGCTTTGTTGCCTAGTGTCAGGAAGGGATGTTTGATACTCAGCTCCTTTTTCTTACATACTTATTCAAAAATAGTAAAGAATTTATCTTCTTGAGATTCTTTTTCTTTCTTTAAGTGAATTAGTCTGAATGGAATCCCCACTGAGTTGCCCAAAGACTGACCATTGTGGAGTTTCATTCAGCTAATAAATGCTCTTATGTTGACAGTAAATCATTAAAAATCTCATTGCCAACTAGGTATGAACCACTTAATGGTAACCTAATTTAAACCATGTTTTTCCAGGAATTAAGACATGGAACCAAATCTGTAATTTATATTAATAGAAATTGCTTAGCTCTTTTAAAGATTCTTGAAAAACACTCCAAGATGATGTGAGATACACTCCCCAATCTAAAACAGCTTAAACATACCATATTTCATACTAACAATCAAGGAGATAAAGGGCTCTCTTTTATTTCTCTTTTTTTGTTGTTGTCCAGTTATGTCACATTCCTTCAGTTTATACTGATGCATCTTGTGATGTATGATGAGGGAATTTGATTGTATGATAATACCTGAACTCCTTAGTTTTTCTGGGTCCTTAAAATGCTGTTGTTGAAACAAACTAAGATTTAATATCTATAAATTATTTCCAGCCCCTGAAAGGCATTATTATTATTCTCCTATATTAAATAAACCTTATCTTGAAACACTTAAGAGTACCCCCTTTATTAACTTTAAGAAAGAAATAACAATACTATGACATGGTACTCAAACATCCATTCATATTCTCTAAACTCCTCCATTCTCACTTTTTTTGTTTTTTGAAATCAATAAAACAGTGGAAATACCATTAAAATTTTATTGCATTGAATAATAATTCTAAAATGTTCTACTTTGAAGATATAAATTTTATAGACTACTAGTAACTAACATTTGCTTAGCACTTTAAGGTTGGCAAAATCTCAGTTGGTTGTCACATGATCCCAAGTGCTCTCATTGTCAATTTTCATACTGCAAACTGCAGTTTAGCAGTCAAGTAGCTTCTCTAAGAAAACATGTAAATTAAGATCTAGAGCAATACTTTGCATGTTGTGTACAATGGATCTTGGTTTACTATACAAGAGGAAACAATGAGTACCACATACTCTTCTTATAAACTCAAAAAGTATATTATCATATTTAAAGCTTAGATAAGTCCTGTACTTTATTTTTTAAAAGTCTGTTTAACTGTTTTAATCCAAACATTTCCCAAATACATGTAGCCAGAGAGGTTTTTTATTTTTAAACAAAACCATTTATCGTTTTACAAAATACCCTTTGGAAAAAATAAACATCAAAAATGATAGAAAATTTGGACGAAAATAGGGTTGATCAAAAAAAAAAAAACTTCCACGATCCAAAATCCATTCCGAAAAATAAGCCCTCAGTGTAACCAAGTTTTTTCAGTTCATTTCAGTTGCAGTCACAGTTGTGTACAACGTGAATGCTCATGTGCAACATTCATAGTAAGGGAATAGCAAAGCACTACCATGTCCCTTCACTCATACGTTCCAAAATTAAATTATCCACCGGGAGGGGACCATAACTCAACACTCATTCATGTGGTCGACTCACGGTTGAGTTTTTGATGCAGTCCAACCATTCATCCTGCGTCGTACCCTTGTCATCCATTACATGCTTATCATTACAGGTTTACACCACAAGCGATCAAGGTCTTAGTCCACATTACATGAGTCAGGTTCTTCACAGATTCAGAGAGTATTTTGTGCGTCAAAGTATTGGAGTATTCAGCCTTTCAAGCAATCAGTCCTTCCATGAATACTCATGGACTGATTCCTTTAGGATGGACTGATTGAATCTCCTTATAGACCAAGGACTTCAAGAGTTCCCTTTCTCTATCTTAACAACACCACAGTTCAAAAGCATCAATTTTCGGTCCCAGCATTCTTATAGTCAACTCTCACATCCATACATGACTCAGAAGAAAACATAGCTTTGACTAGATGGACCTTTGTTGGCAAAGTAATGTCTCTGCTTTTTTATATGCTGTCTACGTTGGTCATAACTTTTCTTCCAAGGAGTAAGCGTCTTTTAATTTCATGGCTGCAGTCACATCTGCAGT